>NC_090745.1:96314594-96317094 GCF_036898095.1 Palaemon carinicauda
GATCTTTATGGGTGTTGGAGAACAAACCAGCAGAAATTTCGGATGGAACTAGTTTTCTGAGTCAAGATCTAAGATATCGTCCTGAGTGACCAGTACAACTCGACGAGTCTACTAGTACTACTATACGTCATACTAAACTCTCCAGAAGGTCGTTGAAACTTAAAAGCGAATCAGACCTCTTCAAATGTGCAGGTACGAAAGTCATGCATTTTTGAGCGGGCTTCTTAGTACCTATATGTAATTTACTGAAATACCCATTTAACCTGTATATTTATGAAAATCCTATAGCATACTTTAACAATTCCTGTGGGATTTAATTAACAAATTATTCTGTATAAGTAAATAGTTTATGAGTAACGCATTGGGGCCTATTTGTATATTATGGATGTAATATTTTCGCCTTTCAAGCCTGAATTTACAGAGGTAAAGGGAAAAGTTTTTTCCTCAATCAAGAGAAGACATTTCTGCAAAATCTTCCCAACTATCTTTTTATCGTGAACAATTAACGTATACAGCATATAAATATGCTGTAAAAATAAATGTTCAACTAGAGTGCTAAGGTCATACGATAAAACTCCAAAACTCGAAAACTGACGCAGAAATATCCAAATGACAAATAGTACAAGAAATTAATTCTAAACCATAGAAGGGAATTTCGATTACACTTACGTGTGTATCTCAACTTTTGTAAAATCTACAATCATCTGATATTACCCAAGCTAACTTACAACCGTAGTAGAAAAAGCATGATGCTATAAATCCTAGTGTTCTAAACAGTGAAAAAATACCCAGATAGGAAAGAAAACTATTTGAGAAATAAAGAATAATGTATACATGAAATATCGTAAAATCAGTAATCTGAGAGAGTCAGGCTTGCTATTACTATCTATCTGTAGTTTAGATGCTTGGCCAATATAATGTGTTTCACAAAACTGTGTGCTACAATTCGATTTCTTGCTGATGCAATTTCACTAATAATAAGGCTAAACTTATAACTTTAGTTGGTTATATCGCTGCTGATACAAACTTAATTCTCTACCAAATTGTTGTATTTGGGTGTTCATACAAAACTTTCATAAAACAAAGATGAATTGGGTAACATACAAGCCCTCCATAAACCTCATATAGAATCCACTTTTACATGACTTTGATAATGGTACTGTCTACAAGGCGATCTGATTCTCAAGACCTGAAAACTTTTCTAGACAATTCGTTAACACTTCATAAAAAGTAATTACATCATGAAACAACAATATCCTACAAGACTATGAAAATATCGTCTGTCCAGAGAATAATTGATAAACAACGATGATTTGCAACTAATTAATCTAATATATAAGGTTATGAATATGATGCCCTAACTCTTCATCCGTTAAAGAGGAGAAAACGTAAGTGGCATTAAAACGAGAAACTGGTGAAATCCAATGCTCTTAAACATTTCACGTAAGTAAACTACGATATAACAGCAAGAATAAATGCAATCAAAACGTATGACGTCGAACCTTCATTTCTCAATCTGTGACCATGTACAAAAATCAGCCTAAGTTCTTGCTTTGACTAAAATATCCTTGAGAAACAATATATGTATTACAACGAAAATGAACTCTAGGAGACGTATTGTTGTCAAAAGGACAATAGGTAAAAAATAAACTAGAATAACCGAAGATTCCGACTACCTAGTTTACTGACCAACTTGATCTTTATGGGTGCTGGAGAACAGACCGGGAAAAAATTCCGGCTGGAAACTAGTTTCCTGACATTGACTAGCTGCCAGTACAACTCTACGAGTCTACTACGATACGTCAACCGGAGGAGTTTCGTCAGAAACTGTCACAAATCAGTCAATCTGTATCAATTTGGGTCAGAAAGTCGTTGGGACTTGAAGAAAGAGTCAGCAAGTAGACTAGTTGGAATATGAAAAGTCCGATAAGAATACCAACCCATTATATTTATAAACGTTATATAGGCTATTTTAAACATTAATTGGGAATTTAACCAAGCACCTAAAATAAACAAATTAATGTTTGATGAGTTTGGTGTATTATGTATGTATTACTTTAGCCTTTCAAGTCTGAATCTTCAAAAGTTAAGGAGTAGAGGCTTTTTCCTTAATTGAGGAGGAGGCATTTCTGCAAAATCTTCCTAACTTAAGGATTTTGTGTATTGTCAAACAATTAACTTAGTGTATTTGCAGTTAAAAATAAACTGTCGACTAGGCTGTTAATGTGAGATAAAACACAAAAAAATTGAAAACTGACGCAAAAATATCCAAGTCTCAAACGGTGCAAGAAATTCCTTTTTAACCATAAAGAGGATATTCGATTACACATGTGTATGTAATAAATTTTGTAAAATTACACAATTTTCCAATATTGACCATTACAGTATATATATAATAGTAGCGACGAGTGTTAGAATAATTGAAAAATGACGACTTACCTGAGTAATTAGGATTTATTTTTTATTTTTGCATAAAGGTTATGTACAACATCACAAGGAC
>NC_090745.1:96322094-96327094 GCF_036898095.1 Palaemon carinicauda
TCTCTCCCCTCTCTCTCTCTCTCTCTCTCTCTCTCTCATTAGTAACTCTTTCTTATCCTTTTCCTTCTTCTCTTCCCCTACTAATAAAGGGCACGAGGTCGGGGCGCGGGGAATTCCGTCACAGTATGCAGCCAGACTGTTGCTATTTATTTATTATTGCATTGGACAGCGTTGAGCATGACTTGTCACTTAGTAATAAATCTTATATTTCACTTTGTAAACGTGTATGAATGCACAAAGTTGCTCAACTGTTATGAAAAATTTTATTATTGAAAAAATATTAGATAGTTAAAACAATTATGCTACAATAATATTTCAGAAAAAAAAAGTAATACATTAATGAAACACGAATCCCTCTGAACACCTTGATTCCGTGAGACTATTCCTGGAACTGTGTCTGTAGATAGTCGGAGTGGGAAGGAGGGCTTCAAGAGAGAAAATAATCTAAGCTTAGTCCTGTTGTCTAATAATAATAACCATCTATGCATTTGGGTTATCAATTCAAAGTTATTACTTGATTTTGCTTATGTCGTTTTGTGTATGAAGCAAAGGTAGTTAGGGTCGTGGTTTCGAAACTTGCAATAAATTATTTCAAGCCAAAGCTTAGATAACAGTCAACGCTGCCTATATAGGTCTAATCTCTTGAGGAGTTTATTAAGGGAGAAGTAATAATGATAAATGAATAAGTGAATAAGCGAAGTGGTGTGTTATCTTCGGTACCAGAAAATACAATTAAATCTACCTATATTATCCAACTTATATTATCCAACTTTAATTTACGAAGGGAAAGCTATAATCGGGTCAGACATATTCCCCACACCTATAATGGGCAGATTCTACAATAGCAACGTATCTCGAATAACAACAACAACAACAGTAGTAATAATAATAATAATAATAATAATAATAATAATATGGCTCTATTGTCTTGTCTTTAACACACACTAGGGTATGGCTATATGTCTGGTAGCAACAATAAATATTTGCATAAAATCTTGTCATTATGGAAGGTGTCTATCTGGGCATAAAGTTACGATTTGTGAAATTTCTCCACAGTCTCTTCATTTTAATTCTAGGCCTATAGGCTTCATAAGAATGATAAAATCAGAAGTGTCAACTTCAAGTCCCACATAATAAGGCAAGGAGGGGCAAACAGCATTTAAACCTTCACAAGTTGGGTCTAACTAAATCCTCAGTAAATCTCAAAAGACGAAAATGTCTAAAGATATTAAAGTCCAGGTAATAAATAATTTCATTTTCCAAATAACGCCATTATTTTCTATGTATAATATACTTAGGCAAACTATATATATTATATATATATATATATATATTATATATATAATATATATATATATATATATATATATATATATATATATATATATATATATATATATATATATATAATATAAAGCGTTGTTCGTAAGTTGCCACTTAGTAATAAACCTTATATTTCACTTAGGAGATATGTGTATGTATGAAACAACGGTGGTCAACTGCTATGAAAAATTCTATCATTGGAAAATATTGGATCGTTAAAGAAATCGTGCTAGAATATTTCAGAACAAAAAATAAATACGGTAATGTAGCCCGAATCCCTCTAAATACCGTGATTCCTGGAACTGAGAGGGAAAGAGGGCGTCAAGAGGGAAAATAATTTGAGCTTAGTCCTGTTGTCTAATAATAACAATTTATGCATTTGGGTTATGAATTCAAAGTTATTTAATTTTGCTTGTGTCGTTTTGTGTATAAAGCAAAAGTTAGCTGGGGTCGTGGTTTCGAAACTTGCAATAAATCATTATAAGCCAAATTTCAGGTTATAGTCAAAGCTGCCTACATACTGTAGGTCCAATCTCTCGTGGGGTTTTATTCAGGGAGAAGAAATAATGATAAATAAATAAAAACTATAATTAATTCTACCTCTATTATTTAATTTTACTTCACGAATGGAAGTCTATAATAGGGTCAGACATATTAACCCAAAGCTGTAATATGCAGATTCTACAATAGAAACGTATCTCGAATAATAATAATAATAATAATAATAATAATAATAATAAAAATAATATGGCTCTGTAGTCTTGGCTTTATAACATAGCCTACTAGGGCATGGCTTATATGTCATATGGCAACAATAAATATTTGCATCAAATCTTATAACTTAATAAAGGTGTCTATCTGGGCATAAAGTTGCTATTTGTGAAATTTCTCCATAGTCTCATCATTTTATTTTTAGGCCTATAGCCTATAGCTTAATAAAATTATAAAATCAGAAGTGCGAACTTCAAGTCACATATAACAGTAAGGCGAGGAGGGGCAAACTGAGCATCCAAACCTTCACAAGTCGGGGCTGACTAAATAATAAGTAAATCTCAAAAGACGAAACTTTCTAAAGACATTAATGAACCAGGTAATAGAACAATGATTAAGATTGATAAAACAAAATATTATTGTTTAAGTAAATAGTAAACAGCAACAATTCATTAAAACATGTATAATTCTTTGTAATACATAGGCCTATGTGAATAATAAAACGCAAATTCCAGTAAAACAATTAGAATAAAGACAATTTCATCTTTTTAAAAGACGTCATTATTTTCTTGGTATAATATACTTAGGCAAACTATATATTGTATATATATATGTATATATATATAATATATATATATTATATATATATATATATATATATATTATATATATATATATATTATAATATATATATATATATACATATCTATCTCTCTCTCTCTTCTCTCTCTCTCTCTCTCTCTCTCTCTCTCTTATATATATATATATATATATATATATTATAATATATATATAATATATATATATATATATATATATATATATATATATTATATATATATATATATATATAGTTTATCCTCATGGGAATAATGTCAAGCAATCTATTACAAATATTTTCCTCACGCACAGACTCCCAAGATGATAAGCATTCGCTAATGATTGCTTGTCTACTATTGCGAACGGGAAACTATTATGAAAATGAACGCTTGGTTATAAAAATGAGTTAACTCTTTGTTTCCTTCTTCGGTTGTGTAGCTGTATACTGTACATATAGGCAGTAAGACTATACTTAATTGCCACATATTATTCATCTTGCTGCCTGAAATAGTACACTCTAAACCTCGTATCTGTAGCCGCACAGTGCTGTGTAGGTCAGACCAAAACAGTAGCATTCTCGTCGACTGCAGCATTCCGACTTGCACCTACAATTAGTCTGCTACCCGGCAACTCTCTGCAATGGGTGGAAGCTTTGTCCAAATTATCTTTTCTAGTCTAGCACAAGTTTAAGGAAATTTTTCCTTTCCTTGTCACCCTGAGTCTCACCCCACATCCTCGCTTTGATCTAGTTTCAGCTTTCATACTAAATGGCCAGTAGAAATAAAAAACAATGTCTGCTCTCTTGTATTTTGTAGTGTGTGCTTGTATTGTAAGAAGTACATCGAGCATTGCTTACTCTTCAAAAGTTTTTGAACTTCATGAGGGCCAATCACCCACTAATGCTACACCAGGGTTGTAACTTGGCTCTCAAGAATAGTATTGAGGTGGGATTTTTGACATGTGTGGAGCTTTCTGCTATCATTGGAGGGAAGAAGTCTGTGATTGGTTCTCATGACGGAAGAACTCCTTCAAGTCATACTCCCTGCCCTGGCATGATATGAACAGCTTGGAGAACAGACGATTGTTTGCTTTGAAGAGTCAACAGATACTGATACCTATAGTAAAAAGTCAACCCCTGTTCCTTTTGATTTGTTCATAGATGGTGGATTCTTCTTTTCTTCCCCATCTCTTAATAAACTCCTGGAAATTGACATTTCCTTTCTCAAAGTGTGCGCTAACCAGCTCTGAAAAAACTTCAGTGAGCAATGTTCTTTGCATCAAGTGAAAGCAGGTCTCAACTCTCAGCCTGGAGAAGATTGCTCACATCTTGCATGCCTTGTAAGAGCTTTTATATTCTCTCAAGGAACACTTTGCTCGTTCTGTTTTGTCATGCTGGATGGTGTGTTTAGAACCCCCTTGATCCCACTTCTTGCCTCATACTGTGTACCAAGTGGCTGACTTCAGGACCAGCTACCATCCACCATCTCAGTACTGATAGGTCTTCAGTCATGCCCATTGCACTCCCGCCTGCCTTGATGACAGTGGTGGACCCAGAACAAAAAGCATCTCATTTATTGCATGGAAGAGGGAAATATTAGTCACATAGTGTAGCCATTATGTTTTTGTGCTTGTTATGCACATGGTGATTTGAGCTCTTCACTCCTCTTCTTCTGGCAAGAACAACAATTGCTTCAGTCAGTCTGGAATTTACAGCCCTGGGTCTGTTACTTGCCATCTTGGTGAATGGCATTCAAGGTATCATACTATGGCAATTATCTTTATTCCGTGAATCGAAGCCGAGGATTTATCCTTTTACCACCTTGATCTCAATCATTTAGAATAAGGTATGAGATACAACTAGGTTCGAGAATAAATATAAATGACTTACATCTAGCTTGATCGTTCATACAGTATTGTTCAAGTCCTTTGCAGTCTGTTCAGCAACCAAGACACTACATGCAAAGGCTATAGACCTGTTAATCTTAGCTCGGCTCTCTTGCGCTGGTACAACCGGTAATATATGGTTGCTTATTGATCCAGGGCTTATTAGACAGCATCTGGGACGCTAAATTAATGATTTAGGCACACTAAATAATCATTCGGCTGATACTGAGCCCCATACTGAGGTTCACAACAGTGGTGCCATCCAGCGTGTCCTGATTGAGTGTTGACATTGCTCTACTGCAATGAGGAAGTCAATGGGTAAGTACATATTGCTAAATTCGGACTCTACGCAGTAAAAAAAAAATGTATGATTTGACATCAAGAGCATTCGGATAAGGGAAGTCTTTGCGATCTTATTGCGAAATGCAATATTTCTGTAAATTCAATAGCATCCTTTTTGTTAAAAAGAGCAATCCCCGACG
>NC_090745.1:96333287-96338287 GCF_036898095.1 Palaemon carinicauda
TCCTACGTCTACAAAAGGCTTTCTATAGCCGTCAGTCAATTTATATTTTGTTCATCCTTGAGGTATATTCCCCCCTCAACCATCCAATTGAGTAATCTCATTTTTCTCTCTCTATTTATTTCCTCATTAACCAGCCTTTGTTCCTTTTCTGCATTCATTTATTTCCATTTTCCTTTCCTTCAACTCCTTCCTTGGCAAAGAGCTCTTAAATATTTTGTTTATTGAGGTGAAATTATCGTTAGCTATATTCTTTATCAGCTATTTAATTACGTGTATAAGATTCCAAGATAACGTTAATTCTTTCAGAAAAATAAAAGTCACTGTTAGATAATGAAGTCACGATAACGTTAAAAATGGAATTTAGAAATTAAATTCTCACGAGCAAATGTGACTTCACTTTTATCAACTTACATTTGACGAATCGGACATCAAAGGGTACATGAAGACCTTCTTGGAATATGATCTGAATCTGTGTCACTTTGAAGAGATCTGTGATATAGATGGGGATGAAGAAGTGAATTTCTCGCTTGCTCTTCGTCAAAGAATTCCCCTGAGATGGTAATAGTATGAGATATTACATTCAGTGACATAAGTACGATATTTTTTTTTTTTCATATGTAAGATTCTAGAGATAATATAGCTGTTTGTATTAGTCACTGACTAAGTATTTGACGTTAAGGGATTTAAATTTTTTTTCTAGTATACCCCATTTTTTAGACATAATAAATTTTATTTTTTATTTTTTTTAGATTCTTCCTTATGTATTTTCGATGAAATAATACATGATAATGTAAAGAAAACTTTCATAGATCGAGTTTCCAACCGGTTTGAGGGGTCACTCGAAACACTACAAATAATCATTATGCGTAGGGACATCAAATGGCCAAGTTTTAAAAATATTTTCATAAGGAGGGTTGTCCTTAGTTCTGAGGATGCATAAGCCAGTGACTTTTTTATATCTTCTCTAGAATCAACCCCTATTCATAGGTTTTTGTGTCACTAAAATACATCGAAAACTAAAAATATTGTTCAACCTCCATGAATGTGAAAGCTTTTCCATTGACTTATGTTCTCTATCATAGAAATCCTTTGTATCATTCGAAAACACAAGTATCGCTCTGGTCAATACAAAGCACAGTGCCACTTCAGAAACGTAGGAACCACAAAACACGGAAAAGACTGAAAAGGTATGAGTTTTTTTTTTTTTTTTTTTTTTTTTTTTTTTTTTTTTTTTTTTTTTTTTTTTTTCAGGAGAGATTGTATTGTCAGTAGTCATTATAATTCATTGGATTGATTTTGAGTCCATATTTTGAGATACGAATCCCTTTTTTACTGAATAAGTGTTTCCACCATTAGCTGGTTATTTACAATGATTCTGTTAGATTTATCATAGTCAACTGTTTCTTTTAAAAGTTTCCGCTTACGCACACAAAAGCACATGCAGTACAAATACACACACTGACACACACACATACAGTATATATATATATATATATACATATATATATATATATATATATATGGTATATATTATGCATTATATATATATATATATATATATATATATATATATATATATATATATATTATGCATATATATATATATATATATATATATATATATATATATATATATATATATATATATATATATACACACACTCACGAATCTCATTTACTGTATAACTTATGCAATATTAGTTGCTCCAATCTATACAGAAAGCTCATCAGCAGAGTCGAACGCATCACACATGTTGCCATCCAACCCTATTTTGTAAGTCTCCATACGATTCCTAGATTCTATGGCCCTTCCTTTCAAATGTATCTTTCACCCTCTATCAAGCCATTTTAATACCTTCCCTTCCTACTTCCTCCTAGCACTTCCGAATTGTACAATTTTTCCACTAACCTTTTGTCCATTCTTTCCACATGACCAAACCGTCTTAAAGTTCTCTGGTCCATCCTTTCACATATTCTAACTTTTGTAACAGTTTTTAATTTCTCCACATTTTTCCCCCTATCAATAATTTTTACACAAATTCTACTATGATAATAGTTCATCTCAACTTCTACGATTATTTTTTGTTGAACAGGCTGGCAGAAGTCTTTTGATAGTTTATATATGAAATATCTGTTTTGATGTTGCTACTGTTTTTAATATTTTGTTTTAGAAATATATATATATATATATATATATATATATATATATAATATAATTTTCATCATCATCAACTGTAACTCCCGTCTGATTATGGCCTTTCTATGCCAGAGTATACCCGCAAAATTTAGCTCGTGTGTATGTGTGTGTATTTTCAAAGCATTGCAGACAGAGTACATAACCATTATATGTAGGTTTGCTCATACAATGTTTAAAGGTCACTCATGGGCGACAGAGGCAAGGGACAGGACGATGTCCTAGAGGCAAACCATTTATACACATGATCCACCCAAGCTAGAACCGGGTAGGGCAAGGCCATGGTTGCTGATGACCAATAGGCTCTCCTAAACCACCTATCCCTAGGTAACATGGCAAGGTTGTGAACTGTATTGGAAACTCAAACTTTTGAGTCATGATAGATTGATTTACTGCTTTTGAGTTTCCTGGTATCCTGACGCCCCTGAATTAAAGGCAAAGACGTTACCCACTATAGTCCATTTCTTTTAGCGATGCATATTTGCACCGACTTGCGGCGGTGCCCTTTTAGCTCGGAAAAGTTTCCTGATCGCTGATTGGTTAGAATTATCTTGTCCAACCAATCAGCGATCCGGAAACTTTTCCGAGCTAAAAGGGCACCGCTGCGAGTCGGTGCAAATATGCATCGCTAAAAGAAGTGGACTATAGGCTGCCATAATCCTAAAGGGAATTGAACAACTACCATAATCTAAAACAGTTTTTAAAAAAGTAACATGCCTTTCATAAAAGGTGATTCAAGAATTATCTAACAGTTAAAAGAACAGTTTATTGTAACAATAATCTGGCACAGTAAGTCATCCGAAATTAACATTAAAAATAATTAACCCATATATTTCATTGCCTTAACTTACAACTTATCGATATCATTATGATAAATAGGAATATAAGATTAACAAGGAAGATTTAGATTCGTAAGAAAAGCGGTATTCCAGCGGAACAAACGCAATATATATTGCTTAAAGATATTAGCATTTGAGTATTTTATCAGGCATTTGGCTTTCACTCCGCTTTGGAGTGAGAATCTGGAGTGGGGTGGTAGTTCCGCATCTGCTTTCCTCCCGTTAGCACTAGTGAGAACTAGTGGCCAATTCATAGATTTCTCTGTACTTGTCGATCCCGTCAACCAGGTTGTGAAGGACTGGTACCAAGTTATACCATTCGTCCGTCCAGGAGTCAGTGTTCCTGAAAAATATATATCGTAGTTAGTTTGTGGAACAATGATATATACTGTAGATTCAAAGCTAAAAATATTATCCTTGATTCATTTGATATGTGTGTATATATATATATATATATATACGGATACATATATATAAATATATATCTATAAATCTATATATATATATATATATATATGCGCATATATATATATATATATATATATCCAAGCATTTATATGTATGTATGTATATTTTTACATATTAATATATATATATATATATATATATATAGAAAATAGATTAAATCCTAATTTACCGAAATGCATGAGGTTAGTGGTGAATCATTATTATTATTATTATTATTATTATTATTATTATTATTATTATTATTATTATTATTATTATTATTATTATTAGCTAAACTACAATCCTTACTGGAAAAGCAGGATGTTACAAGCTCTAGGGCTACAACGGGAAAGATAGCCCTATGAGGAAAGGAAATGGGAAAATAGATAAATTATATATAAAAGTAATTAGATTAAAATATAACATATTTGAAAATAAGTAGCAACTATAGAATAGATTTGTCATATATAAACCTTGAAGAGAGACATATGTCAACCTGTTCAACATGAAAGGATTTGCTACAAGTTTATACCTCTGAAGTTTGATTATTCTAGAAAATATTCCTGAATGATATGGACTGGGAAACACAAAGGGATTATTTCTTGGATGGCTGACAGACGGAATTCAAGATAGATTGTTGTTATTCTAAGCCTGTGTTAGTCCAAGAATTATATGTGATGGTGAATTTAAATGGGGAACACTTTCGTTGAATATGAATAAAACTAGAATAAAAAATCTGAATGGATTAAAAAAAAAAAAAAAAAAAAAGGATTGCTTAAATTACCTACTGTGATAAAGTACTGTTTAATATGAATATTTTTTGGAAAGGATATGTTTATGGAGAATTTGTGATTTCTAAAGAAAGAATTTTGTTTTAGTATATTTTCGAAAAAGATGGTGGTGAAGAAAAGAGCTGGTCATATTTGTTACTAGAGAGTAGATGAAAAAATAAGTTGTTGATCGTAAAGGTGATTATTGGTTGAAGATGTGATGGGAGAATATTACTGGGGTTGAAGTATTAGCGAAAATAGACTACATTTTGTTTTAGATGGGTTTAAAAAGGTCATATTAATCAAGACAAGGCAAATTTGATAAGAAGGATTAATTAATTATAAGTTATCCAGCGTCATAACTACAATGGTAATTGACGTAGACTAATAAGGTATATGTTATAACAACATTCAGGGACAACATTGATGAAAATAGGCAGGAGTTGAAGATTCTCAAAGTGTATGGAGTTTTACAGAGACCATGCAAAATTCAATGATTTACTCATGTGTATAGAGGCATAAAATGAGTAAAAGAATTGTGTTGTAGGATAAGGAAGGAAATGCTTATTGAACGAAAATAAAAGATAGTTTGAAGGGCAGTTTCAGGAGGATGAAAAAAAAGTGGGAGCTAAATAAAAGGGAGAACTGAGTGTTTCAAAAGCAAAATGAGCAGAAAAAAAAAAGATTTTCAGGAAATATTAAAACTTAGGGAAAAGAATAAGCACGTATTTTAAGGAAGAAACGAGAATT
>NC_090745.1:96345787-96350093 GCF_036898095.1 Palaemon carinicauda
TAAAATATATTCCAGACCAAGATGAATCACATCTTATATTTCCTTTTTGTTCCATAACTACAGCCTTGAATTTCTTCAGCTGTAATGTCTGATGAAACTGCAAATCTTCCAGACAATAGCTCGGATAAAAGAAATCCTGATGACTGACAATAAAGGGCTTTTGAATATTATGGGAATCCATTCCGAGATTTTAACGATGTATAATTTGAGGTTCGCGCAAAGATGGCTCGGCTATTCAAGAAATCATTGTGGTTAGTTCAAGACAATTTAAATTTATAATTATGATTTTGCGCTTCCTTTTACTTCATTGTCTTTACTTATCTCTATCAAGTGGTATGCAAACGAGGTAATGTGTAATGTATATCTGTAATGGATAGGCGTTCATAATTATCGAAATACGATATACACAAAACAACTCGATACAGGTTTTGATGCATATAAATGTAGAGGGGATTTTTTTTATTATAGGAGGTAGGACATATATCATGGTTTTAGATGGCAAAAAATCTTATGACACCGGTTCTTTTTTATTCATATCTAATTACTGTACATACATAATGTTGGTTTTATCTTCACCAGGGTTATCAGACCAACGACCTGAGCTCCCTTGAAATGACTAATATAAGACACTCAAGGCTAGGTCAACAATAGTAACAATAGAAAACATTTGGAAGTATATGATTAGTTGAGATTGCAATAATCATTATCCCCATACCTTTAATCTGAATAATCTCTCTCTCTCTCTCTCTCTCTCTCTCTCTCTCTCTCTCTCTCTCTCTCCTTGGAACGCAATAGCAGGTGCACTCAACTCGTAAACTGGAGGAATACCGTTTGATTAGAAGAACGATGTGGTTACGTCCTTAAAATCCGATATAGCTCTACTGACGTAAGCAGTTGGAATTAGAGAGAGAGAGAGAGAGAGAGAGAGAGAGAGAGAGAGAGAGAGAGAAATAGAGAGTATACATTGGAACGTCAAATTCTATATACCGAGAAAACGAGAGAGCCATTCTTTTGATAATTTACATTAAATAAATCTCTTTTTACGCATCAATGTAGACAGTTGAACCTCGAACACCAAGTTTAGAACTTCTCACCGAATTCAGCAAAAGGAGAAAAAATATCAAAACGGTTAGATGCACGAGCGAATCATTTAGTTTTTAAGATGTACTTTTGTTGAAGCATTAACAACTTTAGACTCTATTAAATTGCTTCATGACAATATTATCTAGTAGCTTTTATTTCTTAATATTTATTTGGTTTATTTAAGAATGCTTAAATCACAATCTTTCCTCATTTGTCACATATACCATAATAAATTCCAGCATTAAGAAACAACTAGTGATGTATTTGATCTAGTTACTAATGTTCTTTGGCATTACTTCTAAGAATCATTATTTTTCCGACATCTGCTCATTTCTTGCTTTCTTTCTGAACAATATATTTTATAGCAATCTGATTTTGCCGAATTGTGACGAATAGCAAGGTTTTAAACGTTCATCATTATATATCATGTTTAGCTATTTTTCTACGTTTTCTGAATTTCACAGATTTTTTCTTTTGTATTTCCACTTTATATACTATATTACAGAGATATGTTATTTTTTTTTCTTTTCACTGATAACTGTTTAACGACTTAGTTGTCCAGCTAACTTCTGGGACAAGTAAATTTCATAATGAAATTATTACGAATAATTTCGAGGGTTCCATATATTCAGAGACCTTTTAGCTAAAGAGGAATATCTTTTACACAACAATTTAGTAAGTAATGTTTTTTCTCATAGGCTGCACCTCAAGCGGTGTACTGTAGGCATTACTTGAAGGTTTTTGCAGCGTCCTTTCGGTCCATAGCTACACCTACTTTTTAGCCCTCTACTATACCACCATTCATTCTTCCTTTGTTTCAGCTTGCTGTCCAATATCTTAATCTTTACTTGAAATTAGGTTATGAATGGTTTACTAGGCCCTGTGCTGGGCTTTAAGGCCTAATTTGATCAATTCAATTCAAGCAATGTTTGTATATATATATATATATGTGTGTGTGTGTGTGTGTATATATAGATATATATATATATATATATGTATGTATATATATGTGTGTATATATGCATATATATATATATATATATGTGTGTGTGCATATATATATATATATATATGTGTGTGTGTGTATATATATATATATATGTGTGTGTGATATATATATATATATAAATATATATATATATATATATATGGCAACCACTATGAAATGTTTCAAGTACCTTGGATTTGATACAGAAATTTTATAAGGACGATTTAGGAAATTGGTCTGTGAGATAATATTTTTTTTCTAAAAGATTATTAGTAGCTGGTCATTATTTTTAATATTATTACTTTTAAAAAATAGGAAAACTAAACTATATTAAACAACAGATGGGGAGCGTAAGATATAAGATGAAAATAAAAAATAGATAAAAATAAATTGAACAAGAACTGTATGCACACAAAAGTAATTTATGAATTAGTCAAATAACTTTAAAGTAATCGAATATGAGTGCATTAGCCTTTATAGCCCGTTAAGAACTTCGGAACCCCATCATTCACAAGTCTCTTGTGGTTGACAACGTTACTATTACAGCGAAGACTCCAAATAGGAGTCTTCATATATTACTGCCATTACAGACTGCTTGTGGTTATCTTTTATTATGTACGAAAACGTTATTTCTTTTTGAATCTTAACTTCAAATTATGCTTTTTTCGGAGCTGCTTTTTCGTTTGTTTTCCTCCGTTCAAACTTTTGAGTTTTTTTTTTTTTACATTCAAACTTTAGTTTTATAAAAGAGGTAACTTTCCTGAGCACTCTTTTATAAAACTAAAGTTTGAATGAAAAAAAAAAAAAACTCAAAAGTTTGAACGTAGGAAAATAAACGAAAAAGCAGCTCCGAAAAAAGCATAATTTGAAGTTAAGATTAAAAAAGAAACAACGTTATTTCTTTTTTAATCTTAACTTCAAATTATGCTTTTTTTCGGAGCTGCTTTTTCGTTTGTATTCCTCTGTTCAAACTTTTTTTTTTTATATTCAAACTTTAATTTTTTAAAAGAGTACTCAGGAAAGTTGCCTTAATTAGGGAAGAGGCAAAGGAAATCGAGTTCGCATTTAGCAATTGGTAACATTGACCGGATATGCATTATAAAAATTAAGTTCAGTTCGCTGATAAAACTTGAGAATATGATGACAGCAGCATTTAAAACCTTCTTGTGTGTGTGTGTGTGTGTGTGTGTGTGTGTTGGTTATTATTATTCTTAATTCTCTGCCTGACGGTTCATTATAGTCAATTCTATTGTTAATCCTCCTTCATCACTGCATTACGTCTTTCCGTGATTAATTTGTCGCAAATATAATAATAGCATATTTTTTAATATAATAATTCGTATTCACAAACTTTTTTTCAATGATAAATAATTGGAGCTATTAATTATTGTCTCGACCAACGAAATGACAGATGAAAATATTTGTTCATTTAAATTTTCCTCAAGGACAATTAATTATATTTTGAGATGAATTCGGCTTCGGATAAGCTTGAATGATGTTTACCACATCAATATAGTCTTTGTTAGAGGTGTACGCTTTTTCTAAGCTTTCTAAGTCGTTCATTGATTCGTCGCTTTTTAGGATTCTCCATCCTTAACGCAAAATCTCATTTGGCTAATATTCACCTGATGATAAAAGGACATTTTAACTTTCAATTGTTTTCGTGATTTTCTTGTTTTTTGCGTTTTTATACATATATGAATTACCATTACTATTATGACTACAAATACCTCTACTAATAATACCATCTCTCTCTCTCTCTCTCTCTCTCTCTCTCTCTCTCTCTCTCTCAGGACTGAAGCTAGATCCATCGATATGTTAAAGTAAATGAAAAATCTTTTAATGTTCGGGTACTTTTAGTGACTAAAAAAGACTACTACAGAATTCCCTGAAGTTGGTTGGTTAGTTTTATATTGCTTGGCATTTTGGTTACAGGCGATGGAGGATAAGTCCACTCGTTTACTTCTTCAGCTGCCATTGCTCAACGATTGTCCTGAAAGTCTTTGAGAGTTTTATAGACTTCTCTCTCTCTCTCTCTCTCTCTCTCTCTCTCTCTCTCTCTCTCTCGTGAAATGTTTTTGAAGAGATTTTAGGAAAACAAATTTCATGTCTATCCCATTCCTATTTTATTAAACGATATGTATAGATATTATTTAAGGATTGCAATAATTCCATTTTCTTCCTTTAATGAGATTTATTCAGACAAATTCAATTACATTCAGCTAAGATTTATGA
>NC_090745.1:96350593-96353093 GCF_036898095.1 Palaemon carinicauda
CTCTTCCATTTTTAGCAAGTTTTCTCGGGATGAGGTTGCTGGCCCCAAATCCTAACCCATGAATATCAATTACTAAACGACTTTTTAAGGTTAGAAGCGCAATTATGATGGCTGTTACCAGCTCAATGCCACTCTCCAGCCTGGTTGTGACCTACCACATTAGAAGTGATGGGATTTACTAGAACGTTCTTAAAGAGAGTCGAACTTGGGCCAAGTTAGTGGTGAGCGAACGTACTACCTCTCAGCATGATATTTCGTGTATATACATACATACATACATACATACATACATACATACACACACCACACACACACACACACACACACATATATATATATACTGTATATATATAATTATATTTATAATATATATATATATATATATATGTATTTATTATATATATATATATATATATATATATATTATATACTGTATATATATATATATATATATATATAATATATATATATATATATATATATATATATATATACACATATATACAAGCGAACGTACTACCTCTCAGCATGATCTTTCGTGTATACACACATTATATATATATATATATATATATATATATATATATATATATATATATATATATATATATATATATATATATATATATATACATATATATATATATATATATATATATATATATATATATATACATATATATATATATATACATATATATATATATACATAATATATATATATATATATATATATATATATATATATATATATAACATATATATATATATATATATATATATATATATATATATATATATATATATATATATATATATATATATATATATGAATATTCTTCATTAAAATCTGTATTCCAACAAGGTGATCTATTATAAACATGGAAACAGAAGGAAAAATATGCTGTAATATACAAATTTCAGTGGAAGACCATGGTACAGAAGCTATGGCACTACACAAGACTAGAGAACAATGGTTTGATTTTGGAGTGCACTTCTCCTAGAATTATTGGATTCAAATTACCTGTAACACTTCAAAATGGTGTAAAAAACCTGGCAGATGGGAAAAAGAGTGAGGTGAACTCCTATGCATTGAGTAGGCCACGTTTTCCTAGAAAGTTGAGTAATAGACTACAGGTTCTATGAAAATATATAAAAAAAATTCGTGTGGGTGACGACGCGCACGGATAAGAAGGATTCTCACTTTCTCTGCTAGCACGAGGTTGAGAAATGTGAAGTTAACAAGTTTAAAAAGAGTGATGTAGATGAAAAAGAAATGGTTCATGATAATCTGAGATGGGTATTGTAGTTCTGTTCGGGACGGGACAACATTTTCTAATAGAAAAAAAAAATTCCTTGTCGAAAACTCCCGTTTCAAGAGGAAAAAAAAGATTAAAAAGGGCTGGGATTAATGTGGACGAGAGTGGTACTGTTTTTTCTAATACGGGAATATGTGTTAGATATAAATGAAGGTCTCCAGGAATCTACATCAATATAAATGTACAATTGCCGATGACTAAAATTAATATTATAGTAACCGATGAACTTACACAGCCACGTTCTCTCACATACGGATAAGGTAATATATAGAAAACGTATAATTTTCTCAGACTGACTCGTAAATTTTGTGAACGTTGGTACCGTACATTCTTCGAGCGGCTGTTGAAATATGTATGTTTACAGAAAGTGGGGCCAACTTAGGAAATTGGGCACTGAACTGTCTCACAGGACCCAGAGTCGGGCATATAACATAGACATTTATAAATCTATCCATTCACATGTGCAGAATGATACAAAAATATTAAGCCAATTTTCAAATGCTATGAAAGTAATGAATCCGAATGTTGTTTTTCATATATAATCTTAACCATTATTTTAGTGTTGTGACAATTAATAAATGTTTATAGAGTTGATATTTTTACTATCTAGTCAGGATTTAAAGATCCATACAGAATTACGAAACACATGGAAATGTCAAATAAAAGAAATACCAAACCCAACGAATATATGAGAGTTGAATTAATGGACGCTTTGGTGAAATGTGTAATTCAAATGGACAAAAATATGATGGGGATTTACTGAACGAGAAAATTTTATTGCGACTTCGACCATATTACAAGATAACATAGAACCAAGTTAAAGAATTTACGGAGGCGTAAAGATAAAAGCTATACCTACTTTAAACAAGTGATGGGGAATTGTCAAAACAGATTTACATCAAGGATATATAATTATTATGACAAGCTCAAAAATAGTTATAAAACACAGATAAACTGAAATCTTTTGAAACCATTTTGATTTAAAGCAAGCGATTGCATTATAAATAAAAAAAAAAGAATACGAATTGGAAGCTTTAGTTCTCTGAAAAGGTATTATGGAAGGACAAATAATTGATGGGCTTTACACAACTAATAACCCTCCTAAAAGGGCAATAATTACTGAAACTCCAAAAAAAAAACAACTTTTAATATAAGATTATGTAACGAATCGGCAAAGTATC
>NC_090745.1:96355593-96360593 GCF_036898095.1 Palaemon carinicauda
GATTATTCTGGTTCAACTATTCATTCTTCCATTCCATCTAACCAGCAATGTTTTCAAAATTTCCAATACATGCTCACTGTTAGAGCATAACCACCTTCTTAGACCATATTTCCCTCAAGATAAAACGATTTTAACCACGTTCATTTTTATCCTAACCGTTTTTAACACATCATGCCTACATTTTATACTTTAAAACATTATTAATTGTCATAAACACTACAAGAAAAATCAACTGTACAACTTTATGTGTTTTTTATTTTTAATTCAAAATCCACCTTTCACTCGGACCTTTCTGCCGGATAGAGCATCACAAATATCCTTTCCTTCAGGGCAAAGTTTCATTCTTAGACATTCTTCTTCTCGCCCAAACCATTTACAGAAGTCCCAACACTAGACTTGTATCAGAAATGCTATGTTTCACTTATCTCATCCTGCTATAATAGATTACATGTCATTACAAATAACAATGAAATAAACTATTTTCATTCTTTCATAAACAATATATCTTCAACTTTCTCCACCCCCAAATATCAGATATTCTAATACTAGCATTTTTCTACGTCAATTTAAGTAACAAAAACCATTTACTCGGTAGCTTTTTACGTGACTATTTCGTGACTAAGACTAATTTACTCACCCCATTCGATGCCTAAATCCACAAGACTCTATTAACCCCTGTTGTTATCAGTCTCTTGATCTAAAGTTCTAATCCCTAACTCTATCAAATAACCACAATAATCATATACAAAATAGCATGTTTATGTTTCTTATAGTTACCGCCATCTCTCTTCCATTTATATGAAGAAACAATAATCCCCTTTGTCCATTTACACGTAACCTTAATCAACTCATACTTTACATAATGATGTAAGACACTCATCACCTATCACCTCCAAACTGCCTATTAGAAATGTCAATGTGCCCACGCCATCTAAAATTACATCTAAATATTTAGATAGATATTCACGCACAAACACGCGGAATTTTAACCCTTCCCATAGTCCAATCCTCTTTCTTAATTACAACACGGCAAGTTTCGACGATTTGAGGGAGATTTTGGGTTTTCCGAGTGTATCTTTCGGGGTACCCCCCTCTCGCCGGGGTATGACTACTCCCTCTCCACCCTAACCAAGGGAGGGGGAGAGACCGAGTACTGGCCATTCCCTTGAGCGTGACAGGAAAGAAATATATTTGCGTATATGTATGTGTATATATAAATATATAGTATATATATACAGTAAATATATAGTATATATATAAATAAATATATATATATATATATATATATATATATATATATATATATATATATATATATATATATATATATATATGTATGTATATATAGCCAAACAGGTTACTCTTCACTATATGAGGGAGGATAATTTCCTGAATTATGAGCAGCTTATGACTTTTTTTTTTTTAATTACCCTCGTTACATCCACAAGCTTTATCAAAATCACAACAATCAACCTCACATGAAAATTCAAATATATCTCTGTGCAGTCCTCTCCATTCAACCATTCGTAAAAATACCTACTCCTACGTGGAACTGCATCCATTCCAGACAGAATATCTTCCTTGAATAATTTGTAACAGGATCCATTTGCTCACAAACTTTTCTATGAGCATTTACTTTCCATCTTTACAATTCTCGTTTCTTCCTTAAAATACGTGCTTATTCTTTTCCCTAAGTTTTAATATTTCCTGAAAATCTTTTTTTTTTCTGCTCATTTTGCTTTTGAAACACTCAGTTCTCCCTTTTATTTAGCTCCCACTTTTTTTTTCATCCTCCTGAAACTGCCCCTTCAAACTATCTTTTATTTTCGTTCAATAAGCATTTCCTTCCTTATCCTACAACACAATTCTTTTACTCATTTTATGCCTCTATAACACATGAGTAAATCATTTGAATTTTGCATGGTCTCTGTAAAACTCCATACACTTTGGAATCTTCAACTCCTGCCTATTTTCATTCAATGTTGTCCCTGAATGTTGTTATAACCATATACCTTATTAGTCTACGTCAATTACCATTGTAGTTATGACGCTGGATAACTTATAATTAATTAATCCTTCTTATCAAATTTGCCTTGTCTTGATTAATATGACCTTTTTAAACCATCTAAAACAAAATGTAGTCTATTTTCGCTAATACTTCAACCCCAGTAATATTTCCCATCACATCTTCAAACCAATAATCACCTTTACGATCAACAACTTATTTTTTCATCTACTCTCTAGTAACAAATATGACCAGCTCTTTTCTTCACCACCATCTTTTTTCGAAAATATACTAAAACAAAATTCTTTCTTTAGAAATCACAAATTCTCCATAAACATATCCCTTTCCAAAAAATATTCATATTAAACAGTACTTTATCACAGTAGGTAATTTAAGCAATCCTTTTTTTTTTTTTTTTTTTTTTAATCCATTCAGATTTTTTATTCTAGTTTTATTCATATTCAACGAAAGTGTTCCCCATTTAAATTCACCATCACATATAATTCTTGGACTAAACACAGGCTTAGAATAACAACAATCTATCTTGAATTCCGTCTGTCAGCCATCCAAGAAATAATCCCTTTGTGTTTCCCAGTCCATATCATTCAGGAATATTTTCTAGAATAATCAAACTTCAGAGGTATAAACTTGTAGCAAATCCTTTCATGTTGAACAGGTTGACATATGTCTCTCTTCAAGGTTTATATATGACAAATCTATTCTATAGTTGCTACTTATTTTCAAATATGTTATATTTTAATCTAATTACTTTTTATATATAATTTATCTATTTTTCCCATTTCCTTTCCTCATAGGGCTATCTTTCCCGTTGTAGCCCTAGAGCTTGTAACATCCTTGCTTTTCCAGTAAGGATTGTAGTTTAGCTAATAATAATAATAATAATAATAATAATAATAATAATAATAATAATAATAATAATAATAATAATAATAATAATAATGATTCACCACTAAACCTCATGCATTTCGGTAAATTAGGATTTAATCTATTTTCTATATATATATATATATATATATATATATATTATATATATACTATATATATTATATATATATATATATATATATATATATTAATATGTAAAAATATACATACATACATATAAATGCTTGGATATATATATATTATATATATATATATATATATATATATATATATATTATATATATATATATATATGCGCATATATATTATATATATAATATATATATATATATATATATATAATATATATATATAGATTTATAGATATATATTTATATATATGTATCCGTATATATAATATATATATATATATATATATATATATATATATATATATATATATATATATATATATATATATATATACACACATATCAAATGAATCAAGGATAATATTTTTAGCTTTGAATCTACAGTATATATCATTGTTCCACAAACTAACTACGATATATATTTTTCAGGAACACTGACTCCTGGACGGGACGAATGGTATAACTTGGTACCAGTCCTTCACAACCTGGTTGACGGGATCGACAAGTACAGAGAAATCTATGAATTGGGCCACTAGTTCTCACTAGTGCTAACGGGAGGAAAGCAGATGCGGAACTACCACCCCACTCCAGATTCTCACTCCAAAGCGGAGTGAAAGCCAAATGCCTGATAAAATACTCAAATGCTAATATCTTTAAGCAATATATATTGCGTTTGTTCCGCTGGAATACCGCTTTTCTTACGAATCTAAATCTTCCTTGTTAATCTTATATTCCTATTTATTCATAATGATATCGATAAGTTGTAAGTTAAGGCAATGAAATATATGGGTTAATTATTTTTAATGTTAATTTCGGATGACTTACTGTGCCAGATTATTGTTACAATAAACTGTTCTTTTAACTGTTAGATAATTCTTGAATCACCTTTTATGAAAGGCATGTTACTTTTTTAAAAACTGTTTTAGATTATGGTAGTTGTTCAATTCCCTTTAGGATTATGGCAGCCTATAGTCCACTTCTTTTAGCGATGCATATTTGCACCGACTCGCAGCGGTGCCCTTTTAGCTCGGAAAAGTTTCCGGATCGCTGATTGGTTGGACAAGATAATTCTAACCAATCAGCGATCAGGAAACTTTTCCGAGCTAAAAGGGCACCGCCGCAAGTCGGTGCAAATATGCATCGCTAAAAGAAATGGACTATAGTGGGTAACGTCTTTGCCTTTAATTCAGGGGCGTCAGGATACCAGGAAACTCAAAAGCAGTAAATCAATCTATCATGACTCAAAAGTTTGAGTTTCCAATACAGTTCACAACCTTGCCATGTTACCTAGGGATAGGTGGTTTAGGAGAGCCTATTGGTCATCAGCAACCATGGCCTTGCCCTACCCGGTTCTAGCTTGGGTGGATCATGTGTATAAATGGTTTGCCTCTAGGACATCGTCCTGTCCCTTGCCTCTGTCGCCCATGAGTGACCTTTAAACATTGTATGAGCAAACCTACATATAATGGTTATGTACTCTGTCTGCAATGCTTTGAAAATACACACACATACACACGAGCTAAATTTTGCGGGTATACTCTGGCATAGAAAGGCCATAATCAGACGGGAGTTACAGTTGATGATGATGAAAATTATATTATATATATATATATATATATATATATATATATATATATATATATATATATATATATATATATATATATATATATATATATATATATATATTTCTAAAACAAAATATTAAAAACAGTAGCAACATCAAAACAGATATTTCATATATAAACTATCAAAAGACTTCTGCCAGCCTGTTCAACAAAAAATAATCGTAGAAGTTGAGATGAACTATTATCATAGTAGAATTTGTGTAAAAATTATTGATAGGGGGAAAAATGTGGAGAAATTAAAAACTGTTACAAAAGTTAGAATATGTGAAAGGATGGACCAGAGAACTTTAAGACGGTTTGGTCATGTGGAAAGAATGGACAAAAGGTTAG
>NC_090745.1:96368093-96385593 GCF_036898095.1 Palaemon carinicauda
TATATATATATATATATATATATATATATATATATTTATATTACCTGTATCCAATATTTTATATTGTTTAGATGTTCCCAAGGATCACACAAGCCCGCTAACTACTTTCCAAGTTGGTGTTGGAATTGTATTTCTGTCGGGTGAAGATCCCATGTTCCAAAGATGTTCAATGACCACCTAAAAACAATGTTAGAACGATATATGCCCGTTTTCATTGCGAGTTGGAATCATTGATATTAAATGTTATCAATAGGGGTATTATCATCATCATCATCATTTCATAAATGTTAATAAGCAAACCTCGTCAAGCCATACATTAAGATCACCACCCAATTGCCACCTCTCCACCATCATCTTTAACCCCCACCTGGTTATATCCTTCTACCCCTATCCCAATGTTTGAGGTTTAAAGGTCTCGCAGTTATGATAAGATCCTTCTGGTGGAATTTTTTTAGAAAATGAAAAACACAATACTAAGATAACAACATTTCATACATTTTGCTTTCCAGGTGTTTAAAATCATATCAAAACTATAAATAACAAAGTAACTATGCAAAAGACTGATTGAACAAATATCGAGAGTAATGGATTCCTTGATGAGCTTACCGGGGAAACACTTTTAAGGTGTTGGACATTAGGGCTTGAAACGATAAATAAAATCGTAATAATACGAATACTCAATGCTAAAGAAATATTTCCTTTTGCCTTGGGAAGGGTGAAGCAACCTAGACACGGACCTTTGAGCATTGAGCAATCGTCACCAGGGAAGGGGGTTCGCTTGGAAGTGAGCGACTTGCCCAGATAATTTGATTGATTGACTGATTGATTAGGATTTTTTGTCATCCTGACATCTAAGGTTATTGACACCGAACCAAATAATTTGAGTAAATAATGTGTTGATAGTTTAATATTTTATACTCAACATCAAATTTTCACCACCAAAACCTTTATATTAAAGTGTAGTTCCTAAACTCAATGTATTCCTGAAGAAGGTTCGCGAAGTGATCAGAAACACATGTCGATACCAAACAATAAATGGAGAAAAGTATATGTATTTCTGCTGTTATCCTGAAAACTATCTGCAGGACGATCTGTCCGAGGAGAAGCTGTCTTCAATTTTGGACGCCGATGAGACGTTGTCTATTCATTATATAATTTATGTATGTATGTATGTGTATATATATATATATATATATATATATATATATATATATATATATATATATATATATTTATATATATATATAAAATCCTACCTTATACTTGGGATCGAACCCTAGCCCCTTCAAATGAAAGGCCAGGTCGCTTCCAACCATGCCACCAGAGCGACCTTGAGTTGATTTTGTATTTATTTTCATCCACACACACACACACACACACACATATATATATATATATATATATATATATATATATATATATAAATAAATATACATATAAATATATATACATATATATATTCATACTGTATATACAGTATATATATATATATATATATATATATATATATATATATATATATACATATTTATATATATTTATATATATACTGTATATATATTTATATATAAACAAATATATATATATATATATATATATATATATATATATGAATATATAAACATATATATCTATATATATACATTTATATATATATATATATATATATATATATATATATATATATATATATATATATATATATTTATATATATGTATATATTTATATATAAATATATATATATATATATATATATATATATATATATATATATATATATATATATATATATATATATACGTTTAACTGGGCTCCACAAGGCACTAGAAGAGTTGGAGGACCCAGACCTACATGGCTGAGGACTATGAACGTGAAGTAAGTGATGATGAATGGAGATGTATTGAATTAAAAGCTCAAGATAGGGACGACTAATATATATATATATATATACACACACATATATATACATACATATATATATATGTGTGTGTGTATGTGTGTCTGTGCGTGTGAATATATAAACCATTGGTAGAAACATAACATATACACATAGTAACATCCATCATTTTCGAAAAAAAAATTTAGAAAATAATAATTCCATTGGAAAAATCAAGCAAATATTACATCATTATCGATTATCTAAAATGAATTCTTCAGAAAAGTCCTCGTGTAATCCCAAACCTGAAAAAATAAGTCGAAGCCTTCGGTTATTTCAATGCGGTTTGCTAAAAATGTCAATTACCCTTCGCCCGAGTTCAATCACCGAGTGCGCTGCAGGCGTTACTTGATAATAAAAGCAATAAATTATAGTATTAATTATCTTTTCCTCTTCCTATTCAGTCTCTTAACTTTACCTTCAAATTGTAAATCCGAGCGTTGAACGACTTCAGAACTTTCAGACTCAAATCCATAAATCAAATCATATAGTTTATTATTATTATTATTATTATTATTATTATTATTATTATTATTATTATTATTATTATTATTATTATTATTATTATTATTATTATTATTATTATGATGTTGATGTTGATGATGATGATGATGATGATGATGATGAAGATGATGAGTTACTAGGGTTAATTGAAACGAAAGAAGAGTTTTTTTCCCTAGTCCGAAACGGCTTCGGAAACGAATCTTCACAGATTTTCGAATTTCCGAATGGCTTTCGAAGAAATGGCCATAGACTTAGCATGGAGTTCTGAATGACCCTAGAACAGAATTTCTGAGTGGCTTTGGAAGAAAATTTTCCCGGATTTCCAAATGCCTTCAGAAGAAACAGCCGTAGACTTAGCATGGAGTTCTGAATGACTCCAGAACGGATTCTTCATGGAGCTCCCTGAACGGCACCTTAAGAAAATTTTCAAAAGGCTTCAGAAGTCATAGTCGTAGACTTAGCATGGAGTTCTGAATGACTCCAGACCAGAATCTTCCCGGAGCAGTTCTGAACGACTCCGCCCCGAGCTTCAAATGACTTCTGAAGACCTGATCTTTTTTTTTTTTTTTTTTTTTCAAACTAAGCATACAACGCAGTGAACATTGTTAATGGCTATTTTTGGAACAGGGAGCTGACTGTGAGAATTGTGTATTACAACTACAGGACCGACAGGAAGCTCTTCGGAACACCTTCATCTACAGCTGATTTTGGTGGTTGCTGCAGAAGTTGTCGAGCTTTGAAGAACAATGTACGCGACTTGAATGATCCTTTGCTTGGGCTTTTGCAACGATGTCCTATAAGAAAATAAGGACGGAAACAAAATGGTTTAACTGAACGGTGAGCGACGTGTGGTTCTTCAACAGGATAGTCCCAAAATTCGATATTGAAGAAAGGACATATCCAGATCGTATTGGTAAATATATTGTGTTGCTCGTCGTTTACTTTAGCATGATGACGTACGCGGAGAAAATTTATTGCATCCCTGTCTCTACCTATCGCCACGATGGACAAAGACATGGATGCCATCGATTTCTCTGAGGAATCTGACAAACAGAGGACACAGCACTGAAATCTCTCTTGAAATGTAGAAGGAAACTGGCGAACTAAGAAAGAATACATGAAATCTCGAAGGAAATTGCCGAACTAAGGAACGTGGAAGATGAAATATCAAAGGAACCCGAACAACTAAAGATCTTGAAAAACTAGAACAGAAAGAAGAGAACAGCAACGAAGAGCCTTTAAACGAACACGTAAAATAGTCTTTAATGCAAGAGGTACATTACCTTGAAATAGAGGTAAGAAAAGCTCCTAATGCGAGAGATATGGCACCTCAAAATAGAGGTAAAAAACCCCTTAATGCTAAAATAAGAAACCTCAAAATAGAGGTAAAAACCCTTAATGCTAGAAATAGGGCAGATATAAATAGAGGTGAAAAATCACCTAACGCTATAAATAAGGCACCAAAAAATAGAGGTCAAAGAGCCTCTAATGCTAGAAGCAATGCACCTCAAAATCGAGGTTAAAAAAAGCCCCTAATACTATATATAAGGTTCCTAAAGATAGAGGTCAAAAGTCCCTAATGCTATAAATAAGGCACCTAAAAATAAAGGTCGGAGAGCCTCTAATGCTAGAAGTAATGCACCTTAAAATCGAGTTAAAAAAGCCCCTAATGCTATAAATAAAGCACATAAAAAGAGAGGTCAAAGAGCCTCTAATACTAAAAGCAATGAATCTCAAAATCAAGGTCTAAAAGGCCCTAATGTTATAAATAAGGCAACTAAAAACAGAGGTCAAAGAGCCTCTAATGCTAGAAATAATGCACCTCAAAATCGAGGTCAAAAAGCCCCTAATGCTATAAATAAGGCAACTAAAAATAGAGGTCAAAGAGCCTCTAATGCTAGAAATAATTCACCTCAAAATCGAGGTAAAAAAGCCCCTAATGCTATAAATAAGGCACCTAAAAATAGAGGTCAAAGAGCCTCTAATGCTAAAAGTAATACACCTCAATATCGAGGTCACAAAGCCCCTAATGCTATAAGTAAGGCACCTAAAAATACAGGTCAAAGATCCTCTAATGCTAGAAGTAATGCACCTTAAAATCGATGTCAAAAAGACCCTAATGCTATAAATAAGGCACCTAAAAAGAGGGGTCAAAGAGCCTCTAATGCTAGAAGTAATGCACCTTAAAATCGAGGTCAGAAAGACCCTAATGCTATGAATAAGGCACCTAAAAAGAGAGGTCAAAGAGCCTCTAATCCTAGAAGTAATGAAACTCAAATTCAAGGTCTAAAAGCCCCTAATACCATAAATAAGGCACCTAAAAATAGAGGTCAAAGAGCCTCTAATGCTAGAAGTAATGCACCTTAAAATCGAGTTAAAAAAGCCCCTAATGCTATAAATAAAGCACATAAAAAGAGAGGTCAAAGAGCCTCTAATACTAAAAGCAATGAATCTCAAAATCAAAGTCTAAAAGGCCATAATGTTATAAATAAGGCAACTAAAAATAGAGGTCAAAGAGCCTCTAATGCTAGAAATAATGCACCTCAAAATCGAGGTCAAAAAGCCCCTAATGCTATAAATAAGGCAACTAAAAATAGAGGTCAAAGAGCCTCTAATGCTAGAAATAATTCACCTCAAAATCGAGGTCAAAAAGCCCCTAATGCTATAAATAAGGCACCTAAAAATAGAGGTCAAAGAGCCTCTAATGCTAAAAGTAATACACCTCAATATCGAGGTCACAAAGCCCCTAATGCTATAAATAAGGCACCTAAAAATACAGGTCAAAGATCCTCTAATGCTAGAAGTAATGCACCTTAAAATCGATGTCAAAAAGACCCTAATGCTATAAATAAGGCACCTAAAAAGAGAGGTCAAAGAGCCTCTAATGCTAGAAGTAATGCACCTTAAAATCGAGGTCAGAAAGACCCTAATGCTATGAATAAGGCACCTAAAAACAGAGGTCAAAGAGCCTCTAATCCTAGAAGTAATGAAACTCATATTCAAGGTCTAAAAGCCCCTAATACCATAAATAAGGCACCTAAAAATAGAGGTCAAAGAGCCTCTAATGCTAAAAGTAATGCACCTCAAAATCGAGGTCTAAAAGCCCCTAATGCCATAAATAAGGCACCTAAAAATAGAGGTCAAAGAGCCTCTAATGCTAAAAGTAATGCACCTCAAAATCGAGGTCACAAAGGCACTAATGCTATGTATAGGGCTCCTAAAAATCGAGGTAAAAAACCCCTAATGCTATAAATAGGGCACTTAAAATATAGGTCAAAGATTCTCTAATGCTAGAAGTACTGCACCTCAAAATCGAGGTGAAAATGCCACTAATGCTATAAATAAGGCACCTAAAAATAGAGGTCAAAGAGCCTCTAATACTAGAAGTAATGCACCTCAAAATCGAGCTCAAAAAGCTCCTAATGCTATAAATAAGGCACCTAAAAATAGAGGTCAAAGAGTCTCTAATGCTAGAAGTAATGCACCTCAAAATCGAGGTCAAAAAGCCCCTAATAGTATATATAAGGCTCCTAAAAATAGAGGTAAAAAGGCCCCTAATGCTATAAATAAGGCACCTAAAAATAGAGGTCAACGAGCCTCTAATGCTAGAAGTAATGCTCCTCAAAATCGAGGTAAAAATCCCCTAATGTTAGACATAAGACACCTCAAAATAGAGGTAAAAAAAGCCCCTAATGCTAGAGATAAGACACCTCAGAGTAGAGGTAAAAGTCAGCTAATGCTAGAGATAAGGCACCTCAAAAGAGAGGTAAAAAAACCCTGATGCTAGAGATAAGGCACCTCAAATTGAGGTAAAAAACGCTTCTAATGCTAGAGATAAGGCACCTTGATATACAGATAAAATAACTAATGCTAGAGATAAGGCACCTTCAAATAGAGGCCAAAAAGCCCTTAGAGCTAGAAATAAGACACCTCAAAATAGAGGTAAAAAGCCCCTAATGCTAGAGATATGGCCCTTCAAAATCAGAGGTTTAAAAAACCCCTAATGCTAGAGAGAAGACACCTAAAATAGATGACATAAAGCCCCTAAAGCTAAAGTTAGGGCATCTAAAAATAGAGGTAAAAAAGCCCCTAATGCTAGAGATAAGGCACCTCAAAATAGAGGTAAGCAATCCCCTAATGCTAGAGATAAGGCACCTCGAAATCAGAGGTCACAAAGCCCCTCTATGCTAGAGGTAAGGCACCTCAAAATATAGGTCATAAAGCCCCTAAATCTAAAGTTAAGGTAAAAAAGCACCTAATGCTAGAGATAAGGACCCTCAACATAAGAGGTAAAAAATCCCTTAATGCTAGAGATAAGGCACCTCAAAATCAGAGGTTAAAAACCCCCTAATGCTATAGATTAGGCTCCTAAAAATAGAGGTAAAAAGCTCCTAACGCTAGAGGTAAGGCCACTCAAAATAAGAGTCAAAAAAGCCCCTAAAGCTAGAGATAAAGCACCTCAAAATAGGTAAAGAAATCCCCTAATGCTAGAGATAAGGCACCTCAAAATATAGGTCAAAAAGCCCCTAATGCTAGAGATGGTAAAAAATCCCCTAATCCCTCAAAATAGAGATCAAAAAGCCCCTAATGCTAGAGATAATTCACCTAAAAATAGAGGTAAAAGAACCTCAAATGCTAGAAGTAAGGCACCTCAAAATAAGAGGCCAAAAAACCCCTAATGCTAGAGGTAAGGAATCTCAAAATGTGGGCCAAAGATGTGCTACAATTAAATACAGCATATACTTTAGGTATTTCTTATGAATGAAATGACCCCGCTTCACCCAAATGGGTGGCGAACTAAACCTCCTCCTCACCATGCAGGCTTCTGCTACTTACACCCGTCAGTGAGTCCCAGACCTTTCATATATAGCCATCCATGTCTGGACTCCGATATATCGAAAACAAATAGGGTTGTAACTTGGCAAGTAAAAAAAAATAATATATATATATATATATATATATATATATATATATATATATATATATATATATATATATATATGACTAGCACTCTTGATTTTAATTAATGTAAATATCAACCAAAATGGCATTTAATATCGAATTCTATCTTTGGGAGTGAATATCCACTAGAAATGCATTTATGATAACAGCTTCTGGCTGGGCAGAAATTCGAATCTAAGCCTCTTAGCCGAGACCATGCTTGCAGAGACTGTAACCAACCATGCTATCAGGACGAATACAAGCCTATTACAAGTATACCGTACATATTCCTAATCTTAGATTTGAAATAAACTCATCTCCACTATGATAGATGATTAGTGTTTGCAACTTGTTGTTATTGATATAGATTCATGATAAACAATCACGTGTTAAAAACTCACTTATCAGCTATCATAGTGCAGAAGGGTTGCTTTCAAATCTAAGAACAGATTCCTGAATTCGACAGGAATATGTACGGTAGACTTGTAATAAACTTGTATATATACCATATATATATATATATATATATATATATATATATATATATATATATATATATATATATATATATATGAAAAAGATAGAGAGGGGTTATCTCTTATTCTTTTAAAAAATGCAATCGTTTTCGAGAATAGTTATCGAAAAATATAATCACACCGATATATTTGAATTCCTAATTACATTTCTATATGGAACATCCTTAAATATTGTGGAAACTGACTATTCCAATTAATACACGTCGGAATATATCCTGTGTTTGCATTATTCTAGCAGCAGCTGCTCTCTCTCTCTCTCTCTCTCTCTCTCTCTCTCTCTCTCTCTCTCTCTCTCTCTCTCTCTCTCTCTCTCTCTCTCTCTCTCTCTCTCTCTCTCTCTCTCTCTATATATATATATATATATATATATATATATATATATATATATATATATATATATATATATTACCTGTATCCAATATTCTGTATCATTTAGATGTTCCCAAGGATCACACAAGACTGCTAACTACTTTACAAGTTGATGCTGGAATTGTATTTCTTTCGGGTGAAGATCCCATGTTCCAAAGATGTTCAGTGACCACCTAGAAACAATGTTAGAACGATATATGCCCGTCTTCATTGCGAGTTGGAATCATTGATATTAAATGTTATCAATAGGGGTATTATCATCATCATCCTCACTTCATAAATGTTAATAAGTAAACCTCGTCAAGCCATACATTAAGATGACCCAATTGCCACCTCTCCACCATCATATTTAAACCCCACCTGGTTATATCCTTCTACCCCCATCCCCAATGTTTGAGGTTTAAAGGTCTCACAGTTATGATAAGATCCTTCTGGTGGAAGTTTTTTAGTAAATGAAAAACAAAATACCAAGATGACAATATTTCATAGAGTTTGCTTTCCAGGTGTTTAAAATTATATCAAAACTATAAATAACGAAGTAAATATGCGAAAGACTGATTGAACAAATATCGAGAGTAATGGATTCCTTGAAGAGCTTACCGGGGGAACACTTTTAAGGTGTTGGACATCAGGACAGGAAACGATAAATAAAATCGTAATAATACGAATACTCAATGCTAAAGAAATATTTCCTTTTGCCTTGGGAAGGGTGAAGCCAGCTAGATTAGGACCTTCGAGCATTGAGCAATCGTCACCAGGGAAGGGGGTTCTCTTGGAAGTGAGCTGAGCGACTTGCCCAGATAATTTGATTGATTGACTGATTGATTAAGAGTTTTTTTTTTTTTTTGTCATCCTGACATCTAAGGTTATTGACGCCGAACCAGATAATTTGGGTAAACAATGTGTTGATAGTTTAATATTCTATACCCTACATCCTATATACCACCTCACTAATAATGCACCAATAAACTTTCACTCCATGTCATTTCACATATTTTATGTTGACTGATGATGCAATTTAAATCTCTAACCTTAAACTAATATAAATGATATAGCAAATAATACTATTTTCTCTAACAGTGCAGGAGCCAACTAGCCCGTGCCAAAATCTGACACCAACCACATCGAGCTACGTGGCTCATGATCGAAATCAAAGGAAAACACTGAAATCAACAACTAAACCTTTAAACATCATTACCATTGAAATTTTGAACAAAGGCCATTTATCAATGATTGGTGGCCCAATAGGTGCTATTTGAAATAATGCATTATTAGCCCCTACATATAAAACGTAGGCCACAGTGTGTATTTATGTGGGGAGAGAGAGAGAGAGAGAGAGAGAGAGAGAGAGAGAGAGAGAGAGAGAGAGAGAGAGAGAGAGAGAGAGAGAGAGGAATTGTTTAATAAAATGCAAACGAAGGATATTTCCGTGTTATGGATATTGATATAATAGTCAGTTCCAATATCATTCAAGAAAATCTTATATAGAAATAGGAGAGAAAAATTTAAATAAAAAGTTGTGATAAAATCTTTTGATGAATTAGTTTCGAAATAATATTAGATTACATTTCTGAAAAGAATAAAAAAGTTCCCTCTCTTCATTGCATTTCTTAGAGTGATATCGGTAATTTCCCTCCTCCTCACATTCGAACCATCCTAACGATGTCTCGGTTGTTTAACGTCGGCCACCTTTCAGGACAAGAGGGGCATGATCTCTCCAAGTCAAGTCTGGCCAGGCGACACCGGTTTTGTTGCTGAGTGTACATCACAAACATACACTACCGGGGTCTAGCAACGGCGGGCAGGGCAGCCGGTCGGGACTACGGTCCACCCCAAAGCCAAAGCAGTCCTTCAAAAAAAGGCAACCGTGTTACCCCATAAGAATGGGAAAAAGGCACGCTAATAGATGATGATGATGATGATGATGATGATGATGATATATATATATATATATATATATATATATATATATATATATATATATATATATATATATATATATATATATATATATAGGTTGGCCAGGGCACCAGTCACCCATTGAGATACTATCGCTAGAGAGTTATGGGGGTATTTTGACTCACCAGACAATTCTACATTGGATCCTTCTCTCTGGTTACGGTTCATTTTCCCTTTGCCTACATATACACACTGAATAGTCCGGCCTATTCTTTGCATATTCTCCTCTGTCCTCATACACCTGACAAAACATATTACCAAACAATTCTTCTTCACTTTGGGTTACTGTACTTTAATTGCTCAGTGGCCATTTTTATCTTGGTAAGGGTAGAAGAGACACTTTAGCTATGGTAAGCAGCTCTTCTAGGAAAAGGACACTCCAAAATCAAACCATTGTCCTTTAGTCTTGGGTAGTAACATAGCCTCTGTACCATGGTCTTCCACAGCCTTGAGGTGGGGGTTCTCTTGCTTGAGGGTACACTCGAGCACACTATTCTATCGTGTTTCTCTTCCTCTTGTTTTGTTGAAGTTTTCATAGTTTGTGTAGGAGAGGTTTATTACCTCCGCCAGGAGGGTATGTTTTCGGTTCGGTTTGTTTGTTTGTTTGTTTGTTTGTTTGTTTCTCTGTTTGTCTGTCTGTCTGTGGACAACGTAGAGGCCACATTTCTACACGGAATCACTTCAAACTTGGCCAAGTAGTTCCCCAATGTGTATGGAAGAACTGATTAAATTTTGGTCAAGGTCACCCCAAGGTCAAGGTCACAGGGGTCACTGGTGTCACTATGACATAAGTGGCCATATCAAGAGACAGAAATAAAGCACTGACTTTTGCATAAGCCAACAGGGAAGTCCTAGTCCAGGCGCAACCCATGGGTGATGTTCAAATTTATAAAGGTCAAAGGTCAAGGTCATATTGGTGCATTATATCAATGTCATATTAAGTATCAGTGGCAAATGAACAAAGATCACTTGAAGGTCAAAAGTCAAGCAGGTCACTTGAAGGTCAAGGTCACGTGAAGGTCAAGGTCACGTGAAGGTCAAGGTCACCTGAAGGTCAAGGTCACGTGAAGGTCAAGTACATTTGAAGATCAAGGTCACTTGAAGCCAAGGTCATGTGAAGGTCAAGGTCACGTGAAGGTCAAGGTCACGTGAAGGTCAAGGTCACTTGAAGGTCACGTGAAGGTCAAGGTCATGTGAAGGTCGAAGTCACATCAATTCATGATTCTAGGACATATGGCGCTCTAGGTCACCTTGGCGGAGGTATGTCCTCTACGAGGACCATGTCCGCGTTCAGGACTTGCTCACTTGTTTTGGTGTTGTTGCTCTTCTTAGAATATTTTATTTTCATTTTTTCCTTTCCTCACTGGGCTATTTTCCCTGTTGGAGCCCTTGGGCTTATAGTACCTTGCTTTTCCAATTAGGGTTATAGCTTAGCTTATAATAATAATAATAATAGTAATAATAACAATAATAATAATAATAATGATAAATACATAATATAATATATATATATATATATATATATATATATATATATATATATATATATATACACAGTATATATATACATATGTATATATATATACATATATATATATATATATATATATATATATATATATATATATATATATATATATATATATATACATATATATATATATATAAAAGAGAGAGAGAGAGAGAGAGAGAGAGAGAGAGAGAGAGAGAGAGAGAGAGAGAGAGAATGAAAATTATATATTTCCTATGTTTTTTTTTTCATACAAAACTGCAATATACAAGACTTCGAACCGACTGCACTTTGAAATACACCACACCCGTAGTTCCAGGATCATTTACCAAATGAGGCGAGATTTTGTTGAACGCAGAATGTCCTCCATAACATAAAAAAATCACTCTTCATTAACATACTAATTATTTGCATCAACCTCAAAGGGAATAAATCCTTATGACAAATACATGGAAACCATCAAAATTAACTATGCAAACAAGGTGACATTAACATAATATAGAGCATTATGTACAAGTTCCATTCATGCACAGATGTAAAACAAGTACCTGGCTGTTTTAAATGAATATCATGAAATAGGAAATTAGTCCTAATTAAGCAAGTATTTAATTGGTTGCATTAAATTGCTTTTTTAATTTCGGTAAAATGATAATAGGATAGACCAACTTCAGACTCGCAAGAATAATTAGCACCAATAGAGCAATTGCTCAAATACACCTTTATGCCAAAATCATTTTTAATGGAAACTTAATTGTAATCAGAAGTAAAATTATATGAATGATTGCATCATCTTTCCAAAGCTGAACCAAATGTAATATATTCATCATTGGAAGTTTCAATTATAGCTTGATCCAGCTTGTAGTTTATTTAGGAGAATGAGCTTCCTTATAATGAAAACAAAATTTGTCTGACTTACTTTCTTTAAAAAGGTTATGGAACTCGAGCAGCTATAACATCTTCTCTTATCTGTGTATTTAACATTAACATTGGGAAATTCATAACACCTGTAACACTGTACTGGTTGTGGATGAAATTTCCTAACAGCAATGTTCAAGTGTCTAATCTTAATATAATCAGATAGATGCGTTGTAAATACTAATAACATGTCACTGTTATTTCTTTTTATAGAGATTAGACTTTCTACATTGATAGCATACTTCCGCATACCCAAAAATAAATAAATGAATAGATAAATAACTATGATTGGATTTTATGTCCAAAAATATATTTTTTACTTGTATCATTATCCCTCCCACGTATATCTAAATAATTACATAAAAAATATTGATGAATAAACTCTGTGACAGAGATAGATTTACCCAAATGAACAAAGCCGCCGTTCAAGTTCTTTCGTCGAAATATATTCAGTAAATTTATATTTTTCAAATTTATCACTTGAGGAATCTTCTCAATGAATAATCTCGTAAATCTAAATCTAAGTCGTTTCATTTGAGTAGACTCTTCATTATCCTTGTCCGACTATATTTTCTCATTTAAGATAATGGTTTACATGATGATGTACAATTTTACATTAGATATGTAACTACTTAGTTTACATATGTCATGATGTTCTTATATTTTTCATTCCGTATTTGGCCATGTTTCCACCTACATTTTCGGGAATTTTTGAAACTATAATTGTTTCCATTAGGAAAAAAAAAAGTTCGTTGTCTGTATTACCAATCTTTTGAAACTGGAGGATAACCGAGTCATTCGTCAAATAACATCAAAGTCTAAAAAGAAAAATAAAGAAAAGGCAATAACAATCCTCAGTAAAATTAGAAAAGACAAATAAAGAAAAGGCAACAACAATCCTCAGTAAAATTAGAAGAGACTAATAAAGAAAAGGCAATAACAATCCTCAGTAAAATTAGAAAACACAAATAAGGAAAAAGCAATAACAATCCTCAGTAAAATTAGAAAAGACAAATAAAGAAAAGGCAATAACAATCCTCAGTAAAATTAGAAAAGACAAATAAAGAAAAAGCAATAACAATCCTCAGTAAAATTAGAAAAGACAAATAAGGAAAAAGCAATAACAATCCTCAGTAAAATTAGAAAAGACAAATAAAGAAAAGGCAATAACAATCCTCAGTAAAATTAGAAAAGACAAATAAAGAAAAGTCAATAACAATCCTCAGTAAAATTAGAAAAGACAAATAAGGAAAAAGCAATAACAATCCTCAGTAAAATTAGAAAAGACAAATAAAGAAAAGGCAATAACAATCCTCAGTAAAATTAGAAAAGACAAATAATGAAAAAGCAATAACAATCCTCAGTAAAATTAGAAAAGACAAATAAGGAAAAAGCAATAACAATCCTCAGTAAAATTAGAAAAGACAAATAAAGAAAAGGCAATAACAATCCTCAGTAAAATTAGAAAAGACAAATAAAGAAAAGGCAATAACAATCCTCAGTAAAATTAGAAAAGACAAATAAAGAAAAGGCAATAACAATCCTCAGTAAAATTAGAAAAAGACAAATAAGGAAAAAGCAATAACAATCCTCAGTAAAATTAGAAATGTTACTACCAGAAAAGCAAGAAAATGTAAAAAAAAAAATCTCTATCGTCACCTACTATGGGAATAGGCGATAAATTCAGGTTCGTACTGGATTTAATAGTGACGAGACTGCCGAACTACAGTCTGGAGGTAACTGTAAGGTTTCTAATATTGCTATGCAATCCACGAATAATGCAATACACTAGACGACATGATTGCAATCTGGGACGCTCTAGTCCGGGATTTTGCTTAATATACTCGGACAATATAAGAATTAAGAAAAATAAAAAGGTTTCTTCATAATTAAAAACAAACTTAATAATGACGATAAAAAACAATATGTACACAATTTTATAAAGAGAATTATATAAATTTAATCATGAGACTAAATAACAAAATGTTGGATAAAATTAGTTAACATGGCGGAGCGAATACACCATGCGAGGTTTAGTACCCTCCATGATAGCCAATTCAAATGAGGGAAGGGCTGTGCCCAATCATGTAAATTAGACAGAGGTCATGTAAATTAGACAGAGGAACGAACAGAATTCATAAATTCTGTGTAAAAATCGGATATTTGTGATTCAAATAATAATTCCAACATGCGGAATTCTCTTCCTTAGTTTATCATTTAACTGCTTGTCAAGTTCCTGTTTTGCTGTATTTTGGAGATACAAGTCCAACAACACTCACTTATTATTATTATTATTATTATTATTATTATTATTATTATTATTATTATTATTATTATTATTATCATTTATAGCAATTTTATTATTATTATTATTATTATTATTATTATTATTATTATTATTATTATTATTATTATTATTTATAGCAATTTTATTATTATTATTATTATTATTATTATTATTATTATTATTATTATTATTATTATTATTTATAGCAATTTTATTATTATTATTATTATTATTATTATTATTATTATTATTATTATTAGCCAAGCTGCAACTTTAGCTGGAAAAGCAAGATACTATCAAGCCCAAAGGTTCCTATAGGGAAAAATAGCATGGTGAGGAAAGGAAACAAGGATATCAACTGCAAGAGAAGTAATTAATAATTGAAATAAAATATTTCAAGAATAGTAATAACATTATATGGATCTCCTCTTTCGGGACGACCCACGAACCTCCCCCACCAATGCCGATCTACGTCTCTTATCGATAAAATATGCTTATGAGATGTTCAGTCTTATAAGCACCACCAAAGAACAAACCGATACAATGTAAAGATTAAAACTATGTAACAAAAATGGTTATAATATTCAATAAGGTGAATTCAAGTATAGGTGAGATCGTGTAAGAGACATCACGAACAAGAGCGAGACAGGTAGAAGGGAACATTATAAAAAAAAATGTTAGCGACATAATAAAGATATATGGCAAGTCAGAACTATCACGATTTCTACCTGTCTCTCATGTATTATTTAGCCTATGATCTTGCCATAAGGGTATCATTTGACCACAGAATTTCAGGGGTTCTCCAAATGAAGTTGTAATATCAGTTATCACTGACCAACACGTACTGACGAAAACAGTTGGTAACTACATTAAATTTATTGAAGGTTCGTGTACCTGGAATCTTTATATTTGTAAATTTACTCTTATTTTCAGATTCAAAAAAAAAAAAAAAAAAAAAAAAAAAAAAAAAAAAAAAAAAAAAGGTATTCATCCCAGGACGAGAAGCTGTATCATCAAATATATGAGAATACCATTTCCAAATCAAACATGAAGTGAGGGGGGGGGGGGCAAGATTGTCTCCAAGTCACTTGTGTAAATATAATGCATAAAAACGGTGCACATCACCACCAGCAAACATTTCCCCTAAGTAAAAATGGAAGTATTATTCAACTCACAGGGATTAACTAGTCAACGATAAACTTCATCTATGTGCCATTAACTTCACAACAAATTTAGTGTAAACTTCAAGCAATTCAAGATAAGAAACAACAAACAAATGATATAATCTACAAATTACAATGTAAATATATATAAACAATCGTACATATTTTCTATGCATAAATATTGAATTAAACAATCTGCCTCAGAACTCAAATTAAAATTCATCTTATATTATACCAAACCTTTCTTTGGACGGTAGCCAGTCCTTTCTATAAATAAATTCAATTGTAATCCATAAATAGCCTTTCAGCACATCATGTGGAGAGGTAAACAAAGTAATTTATAGGAAATTTTCAAAAATCTAAAGGCAATTAATCTAAAGATTCGACTAATTGAATTGTAAATCTTAAAGAAAATCTCGAAACATACTTGAATTATAAATCTTACAAAAATCTCGAAAGATTCGACTAATTGAATTGTAAATCTTAAAGTAAATCTCGAAAAATACGATCATTTGAATTGTAAATCTCAAATAAAATCTCGAAAGATACGATTATTTGAATTGCAAATCTCAAATAAAATATCGAAAGGTACGATTATTTGAATTGTAAATCTTAAAGTAAATCTCGAAAGATACGATTATTTGAATTGTAAATCTCAAATAAAATCTCGAAAGATACGATTATTTGAATTGTAAATCTCAAATAAAATCTCGAAAGATACGATTATTTGAATTGTAAATCTCAAATAAAATCTCGAAAGATACGATTATTTGAATTGTAAATCTCAAATAAAATCTCGAAAGATACGATTATTTAAATTGCAAATCTCAAATAAAATATCGAAAGATACAATTATTTGAATTGTAAATCTTAAAGTAAATCTCGAAAGATACGATTATTTGAATTGTAAATCTTAAAGTAAATCTCAAAAGATACGATTATTTGAAGTGAAAATCTTAAAGGAGATCTCGAAAGATAACAATATTTGAATTGTAAATCTTAATAGGAAATCTCGGAAGATACGATTATTTGAATTATAAATCTTAGAGAAAATCTCGAAAGATACGATTATTGCAAGGGCAAATCTTAAAACAAATCTCGATTTATACAATATCCAATATTAAGCAAAGAAACTAGGCTAAATATGGATGAAATTCAGCACGTGTGCAAGCCAGTCTGGCCCAAATTCTTTCCAACATACAAAGGATATTGCAAAAACTCTACCTCTTTTTTCCACCAGAAACTTCTTGCATGAAAAAAGAGGCCTTCTCCTGTCAAGTGAAATTCTCTGACAGGCAAACAATCAAAAGTCTTTACTTGTCTCCGCATCAATGCTCTCGAGCAATTTCATTTAGGGTCCGGTTTTGGAGAGCTCGGTA
>NC_090745.1:96393093-96408093 GCF_036898095.1 Palaemon carinicauda
CGTATATCTTTTTTTATGGGTTTAAAATTTTTGATATTGAACAATTCATAACTAGCTGTTAAGCATTAAAAAATGCATGCATAAAAAAAAAAATTTGTAAGCACATATCGTAGATTTTGGAAATTATTTGAAGATTGAATATATTCTCAAGGTGTGCAAGTTACTAATTTTTAATTTACAAAGCAAGTAATAAACTGTCATGAAGTAGCTAATAGTTAAAAAAATCCATTACTTTTTTGAAGAAAATCTTCCAATATAGCCTTACCTTACTTTAGAAATTTAAGTGTAAAGTAAAGTAGTAAGAAAACTTTATTCAAATCATGACAAGTTTTTTGCTTACTCGATCATTTTTAATACCCATCACATTAGGTCTGCTACTCAGTACTTACATAGTTTAAGAGTTATTTTATATTAAATCCTATTTACAAAAGTGACCAATTCATTAATCGATGTACAGTCACGCATATAAGTTGATGGATGTCCGGGTGTTTAAGAGAGATTTCCATATCACCCCTTTCTGGACGACAGGTGTCTGGGAGTGCGAAAACGGTCAACTGTATAGTTGAATATTTGACCGGTCTCGCGCTCCCAGACACCTGTCGTCCAGAAAGGTGTGGAGTATAAATCTCTCTCAAACACCCTGACATCCATAAACTTATATGAGTGACAGTACTTATTTTCGCATGTTTAATAGCAGCACGATAAACAACCAAAATAACTTCAGATTGATTGATTGATTGATTTAAGGTTTTCAGACATCCTGACATCTAGGGTCATTGACGCCGATAAATGTCAGAACTGATCCTCCTTTTATAAATGTGTTTATGGAATATACTGACCCATTTAAACTAAATGGTATTTTTCAGGCTACAGTGTTTTGAGTATTATTTAGTTCGCAGCTACCACCATAAAACAACATGGTTAACTATTTTCAGGTTGATTCATTGACTTAATAGTAATTTCAAGATAATCTTGAACCGTTATCTTTTCCACTATATCTTAAAAGTGTATTGGGTTCTCTAGCAAGGAGCATTGTGTCTAAAAACCAACGAAATAAATTTTAGAGCGATTAACAAAAATATTTTATCTTATTCTTAACTCCTAATGCTATGCAATTCGTCTTGTTAGAAAGCGACCCATAACATTAGAAGTAGCTCGTGAAAGGTGGCGTTAATCCTGTTCTAGAAAAAAAAATCTGATCAATCAATCTATGACTTCTAAATTACTCTAACCCCCCCCCCTAAAAAAAAATAATATCAATTTCATGACGACCATTCGTATAAAGAGAATGCATCGTCATATATCTAAAGTTAAATTAAAATGCCTTCAACGATAGTTATTATAATACATTTATGGAAAGTTTTTTATTTCTATATATGCAGTTTTAGTCTTCACTGCATATCCCAATCAGTTCATCTTAACCCTGTTAAGTTAGGCGACATTGTTTTGATAAAAGATAAGAAATGGAGCTAACTACCCTATAAGTGTAGCATTAGAAGCTTAAACTAATATTTTCGGTTTCGCTCAGGCAAAAATTGAAAATGGTAAAAGTGAACGAATTTATAAACTAGACTCTACTAGGTTGATTAATCTTTATGAACCATACGAAGATAAAAGTGATGAGAATATAGTGTACTTAGATATCAAGAAATTTGGGAAAAAATCTTTAAATCCTCAAACGACCAAACCGAAGGTAGAAATTTCTAGTGAAGAAAATGCAAAACAAATTTTACCCTCATGAATAATTGAGATTTTTATATGAAATTTCCATTAAATAAATTCATCTTCAACCGTGTATTGCTGTAAATTCTGTGAAAAGTCCACAGTATATACTTTGTATATACTTGTATAACTATCTAAGTACGTATGCCTGAAGCAAGAAATGAAGTTTTGAAAAACTCGGTATAGATAACTGTTTGATTGCTTTGTACTAGCGAATTCCTTCCTGTCTTTGTGTCTGGTCTCAACCGATTTTAACCACGCCTATTTCCGAGTCTTCTTTGAAGCAGTGGCGTGAGCTACGGACATTCAGGAATAAGCAACGAGCACGGAAGCATACGATGTCCAAATTGTTCTTTGTTCTATAGTGCCTATACATAACGTGGGTAATATTAACTGACAATTTATGTGGGGTATTGAATTTTGCAAGAACTAAAATCTTTACCTTCGTTCCTAAGTTCTATGTAAGCCAGCCATAGTGTCAAATACAAAGTGACAATCTCTCCATCTAGTGAGCTTTAATTAACTTTACTTTTAAAGTTCTAATGCCAAAAATCTATTTGGAATCCGCTTCCAAATTCGTATATATTAATGTATCCAGCCCAGTTCTGGATGTATTTAAAATCTAAGATTCCAAAATCTTAAATATCTTTGTACTTTATTGTATCCAGCCCAGTTCTGGATGTATTTCAAATCTTTTAGATTCCAAAATCGTAAATATCTTTGTACTTGCATGTATCCAGCCCAGTTCTGCATGTATTTCAAATATTTTAAGATTACAAAATCGTAAATATCTTTGTACTTGCATGTATCCAACCCAGTTCTGCATGTATTTCAAATATTTTAAGATTACAAAATCGTAAATATCTTTGTACTTGCATGTATCCAGCCCAGTTCTGCATGTATTTCAAATTTTTAAGATTCCAAATTCGTTAATATCTTTGTACTTGCATGTATCCAGCCCAGTTCTGCATGTATTTTAAAATTTTTAAGATTCCAAATTCATAAATATCTTTGTACTTGCATGTATCCAACCCAGTTCTGCATGTATTTCAAATATTTTAAGATTACAAAATCGTAAATATCTTTGTACTTGCATGTATCCAGCCCAGTTCTGCATGTATTTCAAATTTTTAAGATTCCAAATTCGTTAATATCTTTGTACTTGCATGTATCCAGCCCAGTTCTGCATGTATTTCAAATTTTTAAGATTCCAAATTCGTTAATATCTTTGTACTTGCATGTATCCAGCCCAGTTCTGCATGTATTTTAAAATTTTTAAGATTCCAAATTCATAAATATCTTTGTACTTGCATGTATCCAACCCAGTTCTGCATGTATTTCAAATATTTTAAGATTACAAAATCGTAAATATCTTTGTACTTGCATGTATCCAGCCCAGTTCTGCATGTATTTCAAATTTTTAAGATTCCAAATTCGTTAATATCTTTGTACTTGCATGTATCCAGCCCAGTTCTGCATGTATTTCAAATATTTTAAGATTACAAAATCGTAAATATCTTTGTACTTGCATGTATCCAGCCCAGTTCTGCATGTATTTCAAATATTTTAAGATTACAAAATCGTAAATATCTTTGTACTTGCATGTATCCAGCCCAGTTCTGCATGTATTTAAAATTTTTAAGATTCCAAATTCATAAATATCTTTGTACTTGCATGTATCCAACCCAGTTCTGCATGTATTTCAAATATTTTAAGATTACAAAATCGTAAATATCTTTGTACTTGCATGTATCCAGCCCAGTTCTGCATGTATTTCAAATTTTTAAGATTCCAAATTCGTTAATATCTTTGTACTTGCATGTATCCAGCCCAGTTCTGCATGTATTTCAAATATTTTAAGATTACAAAATCGTAAATATCTTTGTACTTGCATGTATCCAGCCCAGTTCTGCATGTATTTCAAATATTTTAAGATTCCAAATTCGTTAATATCTTTGTACTTGCATGTATCCAGCCCAGTTCTGCATGTATTTTAAAATTTTTAAGATTCCAAATTCATAAATATCTTTGTACTTGCATGTATCCAACCCAGTTCTGCATGTATTTCAAATATTTTAAGATTACAAAATCGTAAATATCTTTGTACTTGCATGTATCCAGCCCAGTTCTGCATGTATTTCAAATTTTTAAGATTCCAAATTCGTTAATATCTTTGTACTTGCATGTATCCAGCCCAGTTCTGCATGTATTTCAAATATTTTAAGATTACAAAATCGTAAATATCTTTGTACTTGCATGTATCCAGCCCAGTTCTGCATGTATTTCAAATATTTTAAGATTCCAAATTCGTTAATATCTTTGTACTTGCATGTATCCAGCCCAGTTCTGCATGTATTTCAAATATTTTAAGATTCCAAATTCGTTAATATCTTTGTACTTGCATGTATCCAGCCCAGTTCTGCATGTATTTCAAATTTTTAAGATTCCAAATTCGTTAATATCTTTGTACTTGCATGTATCCAGCCCAGTTCTGCATGTATTTCAAATATTTTAAGATTACAAAATCGTAAATATCTTTGTACTTGCATGTATCCAGCCCAGTTCTGCATGTATTTCAAATATTTTAAGATTCCAAATTCGTTAATATCTTTGTACTTGCATGTATCCAGCCCAGTTCTGCATGTATTTCAAATATTTTAAGATTCCAAATTCGTTAATATCTTTGTACTTGCATGTATCCAGCCCAGTTCTGCATGTATTTCAAATTTTTAAGATTCCAAATTCGTTAATATCTTTGTACTTGCATGTATCCAGCCCAGTTCTGCATGTATTTAAAATTTTTAAGATTCCAAATTCGTTAATATCTTTGTACTTGCATGTATCCAGCCCAGTTCTGCATGTATTTCAAATATTTTAAGATTACAAAATCGTAAATATCTTTGTACTTGCATGTATCCAGCCCAGTTCTGCGTGTATTTCAAATTTTTAAGATTCCAAATTCGTTAATATCTTTGTACTTGCATGTATCCAGCCCAGTTCTGCATGTATTTCAAATATTTTAAGATTACAAAATCGTAAATATCTTTGTACTTGCATGTATCCAGCCCAGTTCTGCATGTATTTCAAATTTTTAAGATTCCAAATTCGTTAATATCTTTGTACTTGCATGTATCCAGCCCAGTTCTGCATGTATTTCAAATATTTTAAGATTACAAAATCGTAAATATCTTTGTACTTGCATGTATCCAGCCCAGTTCTGCGTGTATTTCAAATTTTTAAGATTCCAAATTCGTTAATATCTATGTACTTGCATGTATCCAGCCCAGTTCTGCATGTATTTCAAATATTTTAAGATTACAAAATCGTAAATATCTTTGTACTTGCATGTATCCAGCCCAGTTCTGCATGTATTTCAAATTTTTAAGATTCCAAATTCGTTAATATCTTTGTACTTGCATGTATCTAGCCCAGTTCTGCATGTATTTCAAATTAAGATTCCAAATTCGTTAGTATCCTTGTACTTGCATGTATCCAGCCCAATTCTGGACGTATTTTAATTTAAGATTCCAGATTCGTAAATATCTTTGTACTTTCATGTATTCAGCCCAGTTCTGCATGTATTTCAAATTTTTAAGATTCCAAATTCGTAAATATCTTTGTACTTGCATGTATCCAGAGCAGTTCTGGAAGTATTTCAAATTTTGTCTGAAATTTTTTAATTTTAATGGCTAAGAACCGTTTTATGAGTAACTTCTAGTAATTAATCTAAGCCTATTTAAATTTTTCATTGGTCTTCATTTGTAAATATCTATAAATTTTATATTTTCTAAAGTCTTCGATTTCAAGTACTAAAGTTTATTAAATTTTATATTCCTTAGCTAGCGTGGGAAAGAGTAATTCTTCTTTTACTAAAGCTTCCAATTTTTAATACCAAAATTCCATGCAGGCAAGAAATGGGGAGCTTCTAATACAAGCCTACTACAGCTGAGAAATCTAGCCCGGTAAGGATTTTCAACAAGGGAGAGTACTCCCTACAAGAGATACTTTCTACCTTCAGCAAATGTAACAGTCTCTTCATCTAGCCAGTTGAAGATTTTCAACGAGGTCGAGTACTCCCTACAAGAGATACTTTCTACCTTCAGCAAACAAGCACTTATAGATATTCCTATACTTAACGAGGTAAACTACGAATGGAAATGTTGTTGTAAACTTTGCAAACAATATGATTATAGAAGAGGCGGCTGAAATGTGATCCCGAAATTCGGAGGGCTATTCATGATAATAGGGACAAAGTTTCGTTACGATGGGGTATCTATAACATACGTGATAGATACCAAGTGATCACCTGCTACCACTGTCAGAGGTATGGACATCTTGAAAAAGATTGCAAGTTTAAGAATGATGATTAAAGTCTGCGGGAAATGCTCAGGGGAATATTCCACCAAGGACTGTAATTCGCAAGTGTCAAAGTGTATAAACTGCACAAAGTTAAACAAAGTAACCACACTGTAAATTCTAGAGACTGCAAAGCTTATGACTTGGAATTGAAAAAACTAGCGGAAAGTACTGATCATGGTTACTAGGGATGTCAAACTGTGGCTATGTGAATATACAATCTGTAGGTAATAAGACCGTTCAAACTTATGAATTGATAAACTAGAAATATTTGGATAAGCTAGCATTATCTGAAACATGGTAAATAACTTGGACAAGGCAAAGATCGCTGAAATGACACTCCCCACACATGCCTCCTTTAGGTCTGGTGGTAGTGTGTGACTCTTCATAAAAATTATTCATAAAAGTTGCTCAAATCTCGAAACGTTGAAAGTGTATAACAAGCTTTGAATATATAGAAATAAAATTTACGCCAAAAAACAAAGAAATATCCTTTGTAAACAAACATGATCTGAAACGATAAATACTCTGAACGATCAAGGTAAAACTACAGCGGAGGTCATGTAGAGAGTAGGGTTTCCTGCTGTATGGGACCGGAAAAGCAGCCATCAAAGTAAAGAAAGTATTAGTCAAGTACCCATCTAAATCACAACGGCTTAACTCAAACAGAAGGTAATTGACTGTAAAAGAGCATCTCAAAAGACTTCAGGCTGGTGTCATAATCATGACTAAGGATTTTGAAGATTCATCTCTTCAAACTAACTTAAATAGATAACTAGAGATCCGGAAAATATAAATGTCCACCATCCAAGAATAACCCATTTGGTGTTTCAAGAGAGACTGCGGAGTACTGGAGATCCTCCTTAATTTGTACTACCAGACAGAAATTAAATTTAATCTGATTAATATTTTATACCCTTTTCGGTTTCTTGAATTCTTCCATTTATTTTTAAGATTTTTTAATAAATGTTTATATAAAGTATTGTTTCAATGACTAGCCTGAGACCATAATTCAAGTTTTGTACTTAAATCCTATGACTTCACATGGGAGGAACCTGTATTTACCTTGCTTGCAAGATTTTATGACTACCCTGAATACGATTTTAACTATATGAGAAAGTGATAAAATAAAAACTTATTTTGAGAAACAAAAAACACTTTCATATATACTAATCTATAAAAAAGCAATCTGCCTGTTCAACACAAAATAAAAAAAATTGAACTTTTTTAGTTTTATAGATGCAACTACCCGAATAAGTTAGATCATTCAACAACCTGGTCATTCATTGTGCAATTGGTGTAACATAAAGTCTGCAGACATTTAGGATTTGCAGACCATTTTGCGTTGGTTAAACAGCCCCGTAAGTCCTTCGAAAATTGCAATGCTTCAGTGCAGTTATTTCAATTTTCATATTTTTCTTCCCCATGACATGATTTCATAAACCAGGCTAGAAATTGCTAACTGAACTCTAAGGTTTTGTATCACTAAAGAAATAGTGTATATATAACTATGGCAGCCAATCTTTGCCCGGTGAATGAATATAATGGTCACTGGTCTAACTGAACTCTAGTAACATTGTTAATTACCAGATCAATGCTTTTAGTCAGCATTTCAGAATTCATTGCTGCTTTATGCCTACCACCCATAAATGTCTGGTAACGGTTTGCTCGTCTGGCACTGCCCAGTCACTTTTTTTTAGTGTTTTGTTTTGTTAACTAATAAATTTTGGGATAGGTCCGTGTACTTATTAAATTTCATTTCCATATCAATCTTCCAGTTGGATATAAAATAATTATCATGAGTTAATTACTTTGCAGTTTCAAGCACTCCCTTCTTGCACCACATGCTTTCATGAACTCTTGTTCTGGCAAATTGTAACAATTACACTTCTGTATGTAGACAAGGATTTTATTGTTTGCATGCCAGATTTTGCCCGGTGAATACGAGACCATGGGGGATACACAAGATGTGTTAACGCTGTTTATTGTTAGATTCCTTGCGTTTGGCCATTGACGTCATCGGTGATCGATGCTGGTTCCTGGCAACTATGCTTGCTCCAGGGCACAGCCATGTATGTGGACACTTCCTTAACTTCCTGAAATCCTGGCATAGTAGTCTAGGAAGTGGTATATCAATTATTCATAATATCAAAATGGTATTTTCTGGCAAATGGTTTGAAACTTCATAGCACCACGGCCCTTCGGCCATATACTGCATTATCTTTAGAGCCTTTGCGTAGGTTCTTGATAATTTTTTCTATCTTCTCTTCACAGTCATGATCTAAAAGAATTACGGATTTCAACTTTTACTTCATAGTGCAACTGAGGGCTTTACCCCCAATTACACCTTGACACGCTACGGACTCGTAAATAACTGGAAGCCAATCTCTTTCATTGCTTTGTTTTATGACAAACATTTGACTGTTGTTCTGATAGAATGAACCATAGTAATTGGTACTGAATCGGCGCACACTAGATTGAGTGAACTTGGGAGAGTGCATAGTTTGCACAAAGGATATCATAAAGGTCTACTTCAAAATAGTGAAGTGTTGTAATATTATAACAGAAGCTGGCCAGAATAGGGTTTCCAAGAATCTTCCGACTACCTTATCTGGTTGATCTATAGTTCTTTATCTAAGGAAACTAGTCAGTTGAGAGAAAATAACATGGTTTTCGGTATCCCTATAGGCTAACATTTCAAGCAAGAATTATCTATCGATAATGTGTTGGCCTGGGGGGGGGGGGGGTCTGGTTGTATTATTATTACTCTAAGGGTTAATCGTTGGCAGTAATAAAAAAATTGACACAAAATTAACCTCGGGTACAAAGAAAATCTGTTGGTCCTGTACAGTTGAATAATGTACAGCGTAGATTGTCAGTAGTTTTTTGTCAGTGTAGGTTGCGTCTTTCCACGAAATTTAGAGCTTCTAAGTACAAGATTGATCAAATTATTGGAACGAAATTAATACTGTTCAAGCTCCAAGAGTGTTAGCTAGCGTCAGATCATAACTACAATGTTTAGTTTAATTTTGAGAATTAAAATTTTCTTCAAACAAACTACAACCAGGTTACGGTTTCAAAATCATTATGCAAGGATCCTACCTTGATGAAATTTCGGAAACAATCCTACTAACGTAGGATCACGATCCTCACATTATCAATTTAAGAGCATAGCTAGTGAACCAGAGTAAAGTGGGTCTGATTAAAATATATTAATTGTTGCAAATTACGTTGCAATAATGAGGCTTAGTGGTACATGGCACATCATTCTATTCTACAGATATCCCTTTGTACAGTTGGACACACGAATTCCTGGTACACCTTGCTTCGAAGAAGTGCACCCTGTCACACCCGTATTCCATGGTAAGTAGCTAAAATAAATAATGTAAGGAGAGATTGTAGAGGTGGTGAACGGGAACTTCCCGCACAGTCAGACCGTGACTAGGTGCGCTTCCTCAGAGCAAAGTATGCATGGAATTTCTGTGTCCAACTGTACGTTAATGCTAAATTCTGTTAAGTTTGTAAAACTAATAAGAAACAGATGATGAAGATATCCCCCCTCTTATTCATGATTACTAAACACCAGAGGCCTAATCCCACCTATATCTCAAGACTAGCAAAGGATGAGATTAAAAATCTATAGCATTGTGACGGGCCGAGAGAAGGTTGTGACTTAAAGACAGGATGAAAGCAACGGAGTGAGTTTATTATAGAAAACACTCCTTTATATACAAAAGCTCAATGCAACAGGAAATTTCATGTTCAAAACCGACACCGTTAACGATGAGAAAAACAGGAATGTTTATTCAGGTTCTTTTTAATGCGAGGGAGGAGCGACGATACAAGCATAATATATATACACAAAATGAACTATGTATGATCGTGTGACACACGGTTGGTACAGCATATTCGCGTGATTTTGATAATATTCAGCGCAACAGAACGTTTACCCGTTCTTATTTTGCTTCAGTGAATGCATACTTGAAAGGAGAGAGGTGGATTTATCCGGCAATGTGACTTGAAACAGAATCCATTAAAGAATAAGTGATGCTAATATCAACTCACTTCAAAGTGAATTGCATGACAGGGAATTAGTATTCAACTTGATGTGATAATTTCTTCCATATTTAAAAGGCGTTCAAATTACATATCAAACATTCCTAATGATTCCATAATGAAATAATTATTGCTGAAAGTTTTATATGAATCCATCAACAGTGAATAGGCTATGTATATTATATATGTATTATGTATGTATGTAAATTAGTAGTATTTAGTATATATTTAATATGCAAGGCAATTATATATTTTAACACAAACACTCGTGATTTTCTTTTTTTCAAATAAGCCACACCCATTTGATATAGAATTCGCTCTGCCACGGGCTCACAGACCCATTAGGAAATAGCTGTTTTGATAAACACTAATGGGCGGCCAAGAATTGGAACACTAGCACCTAGAAGACATAAGCTTAAGCATTTGACTTTGACCATTCGGGTGTAATAAGATAAGTGTCTATTCCGTTTATCATAAAACTGGCCTATTTACCAATCATCGTTAAATAAAGGAGATGGGCTAGATACAGCAGAGTCGGATTCCAGTTTTGTCTCTATTTACAGCCGAATAGACTTAGATAATTGTTTATCTTGATTTTACCCGGTGCTCAGATTCGAATCCTTGGTCGCGCAGAAATATTTGTCAAAAAAGAAATTTTGCGGCAGTCACTCTCTAAATAACTTTTATTTTTTACTATATATCAAAACTCCACATATTATCTCTCTCTCTCTCTCTCTCTCTCTCTCTCTCTCTCTCTCTCTCTCTCTCTCTCTCTCTCTCTCTCTCTCTCTCTCTCTCTATATATATATATATATATATATATATATATATATGTGTGTGTGTGTGGGTGTATAATTTATGTATATACACATATGATATTATATGATTGAATATATATATATATATATATATATATATATATATATATATATATATACAGTTGATATATGCTTGAATATATATATATATATATATATATATATATATATATATATATATATATATATATATATATATATATATATGTATATATATATATGTGCAGGCGGACATAGTCTTTTTATAGTTTATTTATGACATATTTGTTTTTGATGTTGTTGATAGTTTATCATATGACATGTCTGTTTTGACGTTGTTTCTTATTTTAGAATGATTTATTGTTAATTTGTTCTCTTCATTTATTTATTTCCTTATTTCCTTTCCTCACTGAGCTATTTTTCCCTGTTGGAGCCCCTGGGCTTATAGCATCTTGCTTTTCCAACTAGGGTTGTAGCTTGTATAGTAATAATAATAATAATAATAATACATACATATAGGCTACATTTACATATTCATATATGTTACAAGGATTAATAGGTCGAATAATTGACCAATATATATAAAAATATATACAATCATTTTCTAAAAGTTATTTCAAATAGAAAAATAATAAAATTAATATATCTAATAAAAAAAATCATCAATAATATCATTTGTTTCGTGTTATTATGAGGAGAAGGAGGAAAGAGAGGAGGAAAGAAGGAAGGAGGAGGAAGATGTAGAGGAAATGCTCAGCCTAATGGGTTTGAATTTAAGTTCGTTCTTTCAGGATAGTTGTGCCATCAAATGTGACGATTGTGTATTTCTTACGCTCGTATATGAATTTGATGGCTTTATAAAAGTATTACATGTTGTTTTGATCGGTAATAACTTTATTTTCCTTAGCGTTTTATAACCACTACCAATTTTGTAGCATACGCTGTGTCTCCTACCTTAAGTCCCTTATTAAATTCGTCAATACAGATGAGTGGGGGGTGGGGGGTGGGGGGGTTTACAAGATATGTATAATGTATTCACAACTTTTGTTCCAGTAATTGGTGTATGGTGTCGGGATTCTCATCAAACCAGTCTGTACGAGAGCATTTAGGGAAGAGAATTGTTGCTCCTGCAGCATCTCGTATAAATTTGCAGATGCGTCTGGATCTTCTTAAGAATGTCAGCTGAAGAAGAGAAGCCATTATAAATTAGAGCATGAAATATGTCATGTACAATTAAATTTCTAAAATTGAACTTATAAATTTGGGTCACAAAGCCCATCACCACAAGCAACTGGGAAACCCCCATAGTTTTAATAAAAAGTAAAAGATGGGAGATTGGGGAACAAGATGTAAGAAAGGAAACTGGAAATGAGGCAATTAAGATTAGAAATTAATTGCAGCTAGGGACCGAAGGGATGCTGCAAAGACCATCAAGTAATGGCTACAATGCACTGTATAGGGTGCAGTGATTGCACTACCTCCTTACGAGGTCAATTTCCTAGACGTGACCTCCTTGTAGATTGAGGTTGAATTTGTAATTTGGAGATGTGTATAGTCGATGATCTATCCAACACTCCGCCTCACACATAACTCGAGTTATTCTTATATGATTAGAGTAGCTCTGCCTATTTATGACATAGTCTAGCATGCGTTAATGCTTGGATCTCTGATGCATCCATGTGCTTTTGAGGTTTTCCTCGAGTTGGATGACGCTAAGCAAATAGGGAGAGTAGACTGAGGCCATTATTATCCATACTGCCTCTGCTATGATTACCTATGCCACCTCCACATAGGTCTTGTTTTCCTCAATACCGGCATCTAAATTTCCCAGCAAGACAACTTTTTCAGTTCTTTTGACGTTTTGTAGCACTGTATCTATAGCGCAGTAGAAGTTGCCGAGAGTTATTTGAAAAGCATACAGTGTTGGGGGATAAATGATGATGAGTGTCAAGAAACGCCCTTTTGCGGTGGATGAAACTTTCACTGATAACTGTGGGACCTTTAAGAAGATTTGTGAATGTTTCAGTCTTCACAGAAACCTAAGCAGTGAACCCTGGGAGAATTTGCTAAGCCTCTCCAGAAGGTGCATGCTTCACCTACTTCAGTAAGTCGCCTTCACTCATAAGAAATCTCACACTTTAGGTAAAAATGTCTAAATTGTATATATGAATTTTGTTGGCCACTATTGCAGTTCTTCTGGGGGTATTTTAAGCCTTGTCACTAGTCTATTCCCATTTAAAGGCATTGTTTCCATACTACATGTCACCAACGACAGGGCTAACTCTGGGATCTGTGCCACAAAGAACAGTGTTTGGGTAAGAGTGGCAACACTAGAGTTTGGCACTAAAAATAACCATAAAGTAATAGAGGTTGGGGATGAAATATGTGTGAAATTGCTTAACACTCGATACAGAACCCAATGGGGAAGAAGTAGGGTGATGGGTATTTACCCCTGGAATGATATCTATAAATGAAGTATCGCAACATATACTAGATGTTCGAGGAGTCTTAGGCTTGTCTCAGGATGAGATGGATAATGAAGATCATAAAGTATTTACGGGTTTTGCGTAGGTCACTCAGGGAGCGACGGTTTCTGTCTAAGGATCCCAATCTGGAGCGAAAGCTCTTGACAATCTGCAGCAGGAGCAGTGATGGCTGCTGCATAGGTGGAGCATAGTTAGCAAGTAAAGTATGCATTGCTTGAAAGAAGGATTGACTGTTTATATATATCATCTTGGGCATATATGTGTGAAAATGGCTATTGTTCTAATCGTGGGGATAGGAAAGGATTTTCAGATCAGTAAGGCATGTGATTTAAGTTGGTATAAGAGCTGATGCTAAGGTTTATAGGGACTAAGGCAAGTGGAGAGGATGTTGAGTTTATGTGGCAGCCTTGGAAAAATGAAGTTGCATAGCGTTGATCTTTTATTTGTGCGCAAGGACAGACATGAGTGTGAAAGGACTTGTGTTAAGTGATTTTGTGCATGTCAGGAAGGTCAATTTGCAGTTGTATGGTTGCTTTGGGAGCGAGCCTCGGGCAGCAGAGGTCTTGTCAGAGTCATTTTGTTTGCCTCCTGGTACTAATAGAGATCAAAATACATTTTTGACACACAAACTCAGTCGTCTTTATGACCTGAAAACTTAAAGATTACAACCTTGAATTGATTAGGGAGTTTTGTTCATCTTGTTAGTTTAAGCATCCTCATTGACCCATTTCAGTTAAAAGAAATACCACTGATGTATAGAGAAGTTGTAAAACCAATAAAAGATTAAGGCTGATAGTGTTACGGTTTAAGAAATCATTACACTTCCTAACCCTCGTTAATATCCACAGACGGTAGTCAGACAGGAGAGGCCTTGGTAGATGAAAGCTCTTAGGTTAATTATAACTTCAAAATATCAGGCATGCCTAGGTTGATAAAAAAAGAAAATAAAGAATAATCCTTCAGATCCAGATCCATCTTGAAATTTATTCAACTTTTCTTTGACCAAAAAGCCCTTTTCGTTTACCCGAGTCACATAGGAAGATAAACACGGTAGGAAAAGTAAAATAATCCCAGGTAAATAAGAAAGATTTGTAATTACATTCAATATGTACATCTCCCTCAACTACCGACATATATAACGATGTTCACAGATAAAGAAAGGAATTCATGCTTAGACCTTGAGTATATTCAGATATAAGAAAATTGCCCCTAAGTGATTTTTTTTAAAAATATCAATGTTATCAATACTGAGGCTGTTTTCTAGTGTTGCAACGATAAAAGAATCACCCTTTTGACATAATTCATTGAACTTAAATGACCGTGGTAATCTAAAAGAAAAATAAACTAAAGAACTACTGCATAACTTACCGTTTTCCGGTATTTTTCGCTGTTTTTTACCGTTTTTTCCGGTGTGGGAAACAAAATGCACTAAAAAGATTTTACTCCTCTAAAATTTCGCGAAACAGTTCAGGTATTTGTTCAGAACCCCCGGCGTTCCATCTACATTAAACAAATCAGCGAATATACATTCTTGAGATCTTCTGGTAAGACCCTAGAAAGAAAATCCCTTACGCATTTGTATT
>NC_090745.1:96423093-96428093 GCF_036898095.1 Palaemon carinicauda
CAAGCACCCTCTAAGTCAGGAAGTTAAGACAAACATCCTTTAAGCTGGCCAGTTAAACCAAGCATCCTTCAAGCCGGCCAGTTAAGCTGAGCATCCTTTGAGGCTGGCGGTTAAACCAAGCATCCTTTATGTCGGGCAGTCAAGCTTAGCATCCTTTAAGCTGGGCAGTTAAAATATGCATCCTTTAAGCAGGGGCATTAAGGCAAGCATCCTTTAATCCAGGCAGTTGAGCCAAGCACCCTCTAAGCCGGGCAGTTAAGACAAGCAATCTTTAAGCTGGGCAATGAAGACAAGCAACCTTTAAGACAGGCAGTCAAGCCAAGCATTCTTTAAGCTAGGCAGTTAAGCCAAGTATCCTTTAAGCCAGGCAGTTACGTCAAGCATCCTTTATGCGGAGCTGTTAACCAAAGCATCCTTTAAGCGGGTCAATTAAGCCAAGCACACTTTAAGCCAGGCAGTTAAGCCAAGCATCCTTTAAGCCGGGCAGTTAAGAAAAGCATGCTTTAAGTCAGGGAGTTAAGTAGAGTACCCTTTAAGACAGATAGTTAAGCCAAGTATCCTTTAAGCATGACAATTAAGCCAAGCCTTCTTTAAGCAAGGCAGTTAAGCCAAGCACCCTTTAAGCGGGGCAGTTAAGCCAAGTAAACTTTAAGACGGGCATTTAAACCAAACACTCTTAAAGCCGGGCGGTTAAGACAAGCATTCTTTAAGCCGGGCAGTTAAGCCAAGCATCCTTTAAGCTGGGCAGTTAAGCAAAACACCCTTTAAGCTGGGCTGTTAAGCCAAGCATTCTTTAAACCGGGCAGTGAAGCAAAGCATTTTTAAAGTCAGGCAGTTAAGCCAAGCTTCCTTTAGGACGAGCAGGTTATTAATACAAGGACCGTTAAAGTCCGGCCGCCAAGCAACCTTTAAGACAGGCAATTATGCCAAGCATCCTCTAAGCCGGGCAATTAAGCCAAGCACTCTTTAAGCCGAGAGGTTAAGCCTACAATTCTTTAAGCCAAACAGTTAAACCAAGCATTATCTAAGGTGGACAGTTAAGCCTTGCCTAATGGAATTATCCTCCATCTTATCCGAGTAACATTAATTCTATTTACTTTATTGTGTTGTTTGAATTATCCAACTTCCTTCCACAGCAGCAGCAGCAGTAGTAGTAGTAGTAGTAGTAGTAGTAGTAACTAAGCTAGAAGCCTGGTTGTAAATGCAGAATATAGCCCCGTGAGGAGCGGAAATAAGGGAATATGTCAGGCTGCGACTATGTATTACCAGAGAGACGGGCTGGACATGAATGGTTTCTCACCGTGGCATAACAAGCTTATAAACAAACAGTTGAGGATAACATGACATAAACACTTTACAAAATGAAACATAAAATAGCAAGCTTAAACAAATGTTTAATTATCAGAGAGAGAGAGAGAGAGAGAGAGAGAGAGAGAGAGAGAGAGAGAGAAATCGTTTTAAGCCGGGTACAGACACGCGTGCAAGAGACCGTAACATAATGTGTTCTTGTAACAAAAACGTCAGTGTGGACGGAGATTCGAACCCGTGCATCGTGCACTGTGTGCATGTTGTTGGGCTACACGATCATTCCCGCACAATATGTTGGCCGATGTGGTAACGTCCCTGACTGGTGAACAACGGGCTGGAGTTTGAGTCCCGCTCAAAATCGTTAGTTTCTTTGGTTGCTGCGACCTCAACATTCTTGTGAGCTAAGAAGGGGGGGGGGAGCCTTTAGCTCTATCTGCTGAGTCATCGGCAGCCATTGCCTGGACCTCCTTGGTCCTTGCTAGGGTGGAAAGAAGGCTTGGATGCTGATCATATGCGTATAAAGGCAGTCTCTTAAAAATGCATCAAAGGGATGGTGCGTTAAGCGTTTCGAAATGTCACTCAACTTGATGACACCAAGAACCAGAATTTTTTAGTCTGATCCTCTCTGATTACCTTTAACGATAGAAGTAACGAGATTAAGAACTGATATCTTTTAAGAGAGAGAGAGAGAGAGAGAGAGAGAGAGAGAGAGAGAGAGAGAGAGAGAGAGAGAGAGAGAGACCGTACTATAGTTCTACCTCTTCTTCTACTGTCCCCTTGAAATGAGGCGCAGAACATTGAATATGTCCACAAGATGTTATTAGACGCCTACAATATTTGCTTGACATCGACTTGTATATATTTTGACAGGAATGAATGGTCCTCATTGTTCTAGAATTCGTTGACGGTTGATACTTGCTGGATCCCAGATCATATAACTGCTTATTTTATTTACTAAAGAACACTTTAAAGATACATGTGTGCGAAAAGAGCTGCGTTCTTATTACAATACAAGAATTGAGATTTGATCAACTTTCATCATTAAGTCCCTTTATCTTTTAAATCAATTATTTTTGACGGAGATTATCAGGTTTCCTGTAGACTTTCTTTTTAATTGATATTCATAGATATGATTGATATTTATGATTACAAGAGACGATGCAGCTAATAATTTTTCCATTATTACAAACCTGAGAGAGAGAGAGAGAGAGAGAGAGAGAGAGAGAGAGAGAGAGAGAGAGAGAGAGAGAGAGAGAGAGAAAAGGGGGATGGGTTTACCCGCTTACTGAAATTTATCATTTTGAAATGGTGTTGATGTTATGATAATATTCCATTAGTTTAACATTGTATATAAAAACTTGTTTTATGACAAATTTTTTTAAGTATTTATTAGGCGTAAATATACAATAGGAATCATTGGCTTTTATTCGCTTAACCTCATAATATGAATAGTCAATCAGAGCTTATAAAAAGGACTGCAAGCCTTTCCTTCATTGACTATTCAGTACAACCTTCTTTTTCTTGACCGGTATAGAACACGTTTTCTTTTAAAATAATGTTTCTCATGCATTCGTAAGGAAAAATTTTTATTTCACTCCCCCAAACTTCAATTTTCTGTCATTTCCTAAATTTTGGAAATGCATGTTAGCGCGTATTTCACAACTCTATATTCTTGACTGCCACCATCTTTAATTTCTGTACAATTTTGTGAAGTGATGTATTTAAATGTATGCAGCATCTGCGACTTGTATGTCGGCCCTCGTCGAGGCTTCGGTAAACAACACTGACAAACTGATCGGCAATCGCAGTGGAACTCGGAGGAATGCAGTGGCTACGTTGCCAGATATGGGGATTTATTCCTAGATTTGGGGATTTTGGGTGTCCAATGGGGATATTCTGTACACATTTAGGGAATTTGGGCTCAAAAAGGAGAAAATCCCGTATATATCGTAAAAAAAAAGGGTGGTGGCCTGGTGGTAGCGTCCATGCCTGGTGATTGCCAGACTGGGGTTAGAGTCCCGGTCAAACTCGTTAGTTCTTTTGGTCGCTGCAACCTCACCATTCTTGTAAGCTAAGGATGGAGGGTTTGGGGGAGCCTATAGGTTTATCTGCTGAGTCATCAGCAGTCATTGCCCGGCCTTGGTCCTAGCTTGGGTGGAGAGGGGGCTTGGGCGCTGATCATATGTGATATGGTTAGCCTTTAGGGCATTGTCCTATTTGACAGGCCAATGCCACTGTCCCTTGCCTATGCCATTCATGAGCGGCCTTTAAACCTTTAAATGCATGCAAAGAATGATATATCATGCACAGTGATGTTACATCTCTGATGCGTTACAGTTGCGTCCTCAACATTTTGACACCTTGATACTTGTATCTTCGTAACACATGTTATGTTACAGTGCTCTGCTCGCGTGTGTGTACCCGGCTCTACAATATATTAGCGTGAATGAAGTGCACGTGCTTTACAGGAATAGCATATGAACTATATATAAGTAATGGACAAAATATATGATATAGTTTAAGAAATAAATCAGCCATATATGAATTATAAGACAAGACTCATGTCAACCTGTTCAAAATAAGTATTTACATAACGTTTGAACAACTGAAGTTCCACCGAGTCAACCGAAAGTCACGAAGACTATAGTAAATTCTTTTTAGTGAGGCAGATTTGCACCGACTTGCAGGGGTGCCCTTTTAGTTCGAAAAAGTTTCCCGGTTCGCTGATTGGTTGGACACGATAATTCTAACCAATCAGATAGCAGGAAACTTTTCTGAGCTAAATCGACACCGCTGCGAGTCAGTGCAAATGAGACTCATTAAAATATATTGAATATAGTGATGAAATTATCATATACAGTCATCCAAACACACACACAAATATATATATATATATATATATATATATATATATATATATATATATATATATATATATATATATATATATATATGTGTGTGTGTGTGTGTCTGTGTGTGTGCCCTTGCAAATCAATCAGACATACCAAACGCTTCCGAATTGTACTCCCGGTTTCAAATCCTGCTCAGTATTTGATAGAATTTAAAGACACACGGAGGTTGGGCTAGTGTCCTAGTGATCCACTACTCGGCCATTTATATGAAACACATCCCATGCCTATCTCTCGTTCGCTCGCTAGTCCATCCGCCAATAAATTGGAACCACTATTTACTAGTATTTCCTAGCAACTATTTCCGAAACAACCCGTTTAAATGGAAAAAAATAGTTTACTAATCCATGTATACAAACAAACTTAATTACTGTACAAACAAATAGCGTTACACAAACAAGCAAATGCTAGTAGTATTATTAGCTTTATCTGAGAAGCAGGTCATCTGAAAGCTATCTAACGATAAACGATATTGGCGTCTGTTATGGTTTTAATGGAGTTTTTTTTTTTTTTTTTTTTTTTTTTTTTTTTTTTTTTTTTTTTTTTTTTTTTTTTTTTTTTTTTTTTTACAATAAACGATATTGGCGTCAATGCCATTGGATGTCAGGATGCCAGAAAACCTCAAATCAATCAATATGAGTGTGAGTGTGCACTTAGGCAATTTTTTTTTACTTGTCTTTTCATAAATCAGTTTGCCCTAGAATTGGTTAGATCTGAAAGGCGAGTTTCTTCGCACAGTTTCTCAGAGCATTGTTATAACATCAATATTTGCCTTCCTAAAGG
>NC_090745.1:96438399-96458399 GCF_036898095.1 Palaemon carinicauda
TTTTCATGACTGCCTTCCTGATTCCATTTGTCGTTGATCCCTTTCTTCTTAGAAGAAAGAAGTCTTCAAAGCAAGAATCTTGAAGACTTCTCCTTTCTCTCCATGAGGAAGAAGAAGTCTTCAAAACAAGAATCCTGAAGACTTCTTCTTCCTCATGGAGGAAAAAGGAGAAGTCTTCAAGATTCATGTTTTGAAGACTTCTTTCTTCTAAGAAGAAAGAGATCAACGACAAGAGGAATCAGAGAGGCAGTCATGAAAAGCAAACAAGAATTTTGAAGACTTCTCCTTTCTCTACATGAGGAAGAAGAAGTCTTCAAAACAAGAATCTTAAAGACTTCTTCTTTCTTATGGAGAGAAAGAAGTCTTCAAAATTCTTGTTTTGCTTTCCATGACTGCCTTCATGTTTCCACTTGTCGTTGATCCCTTTCTTCTTAGAAGAAAGAAATCTTCAAAGCAAGAATCTTGAAGACTTCTCCTTTCTCTCCTTGAGGAAGACGAAGTCTTCAAAACAAGAATCATGAAGACTTCTTCTTCCTCATGGAGAGAAAGGAGAAGTCTTCAAGATTCTTGTTTTGAAGACTTCTTTCTTCTAAGAATAAAGGGATCAACGACAAGTGGAATCAGAAAGGCAGTCATGAAAAGCAGCACAAGAATTTTGAAGACTTCTTTCTCTTCATGAGGAAGAAGTCTTCAAGATTCTTATTTTGCTTTACATGACTGCCTTCCTGATTCCACCCTTGATGTTTTTTTTAAAAATAAGCCAGATACAGGAACTCTCTATTGTTGGCTGGGCAGGGCTCCCCACTTCCTGCTAGCCCGGAGGGCCTCCCCCTTCCTGCTGGCAGGGCAGGGCTCCCCCCTTCCCGCTGGCAGGGCGGGGCTCCCCCCTTCCCGCTGGCAGGGCGGGCCTCCCCCTTCCCGCTGGCAGGGCGGGGCTCCCCCCTTCTCGCTGGCAGGGCGGGGCTCCCCCCTTCCCGCTGGCAGGGCGGGGCTCCCCCCTTCCCGCTGGCAGGGCGGGGCTCCCCCCTTCCCGCTGGCAGGGCGGGGTTCCCCCCTTCCCGCTGGCTGGGCGGGGCTTCCCCCTTCCCGCTGGCTGGGCGGGGTTCCCCCCTTCCCGCTGGCAGGGCGGGGCTCCTCCTTCCCGCTGGAAGGGCGGGGCTCCCCCCCTTCCCGCTGGCAGGGCGGGGCTCCTCCCTTCCCGCTGGCTGGGCGGGGCTCCCCCCTTCCTGCTGGCTGGGCGGGGCTCCCCCCTTCCCGCTGGCAGGGCGGGGCTCCCCACCTTCCCTCTGGATGGGCGGGGCTCCCCCCTTCCCGCTGGCAGGGCGGGGCTCCTCCTTCCCGCTGGCAGGGCGGGGCTCCCCCCTTCCCGCTGGAAGGGAAGGGCTCCCCCCTTCCCGCTGGCAGGGTGGGGCTCCCCCTTCCCGCTGCCAGGGCAGGACTCCCCCTTCCCGCTGGGAGGGAGTGGCTCCCCCATTCCCGCTGGGAGGGCGGGGCTCCCCCCTTCTGCTGGTAGGGAAGGGCCAGGAAACTTGTATGAACATTGACATACCACTTGGCCAAGTGGTATGTCAATGTTCATACAAGTTTCCTGGACCCGTGTTCGACTCCTGGCCAGTCAGAAGCTGTTGTCTTTGTGTGATTTCACCTGGGGCTCTGATTCCGAGGTCGTTAAGAGAATCCAGACATTAATGTATCAAAAATATGTGGCTTATTTGAATATGAAAAACCCGTCTAAATGTGCAAAATTTATCAAATGTATATATATATATATATATAAATATATATATATATATATATATAAATATATATATATATATATTTATATATATATATATATATATATATATATATATATATATATATATATATATATTACATACACTCATATAGATACATATACATATATATATATATATATATATATATATATATATATATATATATATACATATATACAGTATATATATATATATATATATATATATATATATATATATATATATATATATATATATATATATATATATATATATAGATATACTGTATATGCATATATATATATATATATATATATATATATATATATATATATATATATATATACAGATATATATGCATATACATATATATACATACATAGTTGTCGTACAGTTTGGAGAATTGGCAGTAGCCTACCAGACACAGATCCCGATATATCAAGGATAAATTGACCATCGAAGGGCATATGACAAGCAATAATCGAGAAAAAATCAGAATCTTGATGCTGTAATTTCCAGCACAGTTTGAGGAATCTATGAGAGTTTGTTCTTCAGATCATTTTCTTAGGTAGTATGGTGGAAATTCTTAAACTGGACTTTTGAATCTTCTCAGGAATGGGTCCAGTCATACGAGGGACTAATTTCAGCCCATCATCTTTACAGAATCCAAATTCTTCCATGTAGATTCCAACTGTACTTTCAACTGATCCAGTTCCATAAACATCAGACACCAGCTGATCAAAGTGATCAAAGAAGTCTCAGTTGCCATGAAACACTGTTCCTTCAGGTTGATTCTTAACCACATCCCTATTACTGATTACTGAAACTGATTACTGTCCAGCTGCTATATTCTTATTTACATCTTCCAGTAAGCTGTCCAAAAACCAGGGTAATAAAACTAGAAAAATAAACATATGTACCGTAAAAAAAGAAACTATACAATACGAACTGAAAATGCTAAGCTAAAAAGGTAGAAAAACATTGCTTACAACCTTGAAATTAAATCTTTTAAAGCGCACCCACCCCTTACCCCATTGGTACCATATTTTAGATAGCTTTTGTGCATTTGCTCACGAACTCTGACCCAAAATAAGTTCATATTCAAATATAATTCTGTTTTATCTATTGAAATCCTTGGTGTCTTGTTCCTTAAAAATAGCGTGACTTTATTCTTTGATTTTTTCCTGTCGTTTCACAAATCGCACAATAAAGATTATCGGGAACAAGATAATATCAGCTTAGTTAGAAATGAAGTTTGTAATTTTAACCCTGAAATGGATAACGCAGAGTCAAGCTGCCAACTAATCATAAAGAGTTCAGCTGTAACATACTGGTATGGAATGAACATCTTTGACTCTCATTATTCTCTTCCTCTCTCACCCCTTCTCGCTCTCACCCCTTCTCGCTCTCACCACCCTCAGACTCTTCCACCCCTTCGCTCTCTCTCTCTCTCTCCTCTCTCTCTCTCTCTCTCTCTCTCTCTCTCTCTCTCTCTCTCTCTCTCTCTCTCTCCATAATATATGATAAAAGATAGCGTCGAGATTATATCCCCCACTGACATAACACACTCAATGTCAAAATAAACATTATCTTGAGAAACATTACAAGTTCCACTCTCTAGAGACATGATGTTCGTGAAGTGAATCTTTATCTCACTAGGAGTTGGAACTGGTGAAAGACAAACACACAAGAATTAATGTAATAATGTGGTTTCGGGAAGGGTTATAAGGTTTCGGTAGATTTGGATAAATGGATAAATTCCAGGAATTTATAAGGTAAGAAGAACTAATTACGTGGGTTACGCCTTGTCTTTTTAATGAATCCAAAGAAATATTTTGCAATTCCAAATTATATAAGGGGTCAGTGCGCGGGTCAATATTCACCTCGTCAGAACTCTCAAAATTTACGTTTTGGTCCAATAATAATAATAATAATAATAATAATAATAATAATAATAATAATAATAATAATAATAATAATTATTATTATTATTATTATTATTATTATTATTATTATTATTATTATTACCTCGGCCAAAGAGGTCATGTTTTCACCTGTCTGTTTGTCACCAACCTAACTCAAAAAGTTACAGGCGAATTTTGACTAAAGTACTACAAATATATTAAAAACGATGTATTCAGGCCGAATCTCTCTCTCTCTCTCTCTCTCTCTCTCTCTCTCTCTCTCTCTCTCTCTCTCTCTCTCTCTCTGAATGTTATTTAGGCCGGTATAACTCATGTATGGTGTTTTTTTTATTATCATTTTATATCGAACCATATCTGAAAGTACTTTTTCTTTCATCGGTGACTTGAACAAGACTTATGTCGAAATCATCTAATGTAGCTGTTAACAGAAAGAATTGTTTAGCTGCGATACTCCAACAATTTCTACATGATTTTGTGGATTCATGATATGTTTATATATACATGCACATACATACATACATACACACACACACACACACACATATATATATATATATATATATATATATATATATATATATATATATATATATATATATATATATGTGTGTGTGTGTGTGTATGTGTGTGTATTCAGTATTTGCAGTGGATATTCGAAACGTCAAATGATATAACAAACTGAAATATGGCAACTCGATTTGTAAAATTTTAATGCTTTCACTAGCAAAAACACCCGTTTGCTGTCGGTAAGGTTGGAGAGGGCTCCGCCCATTTCGTAGAAATAGCAAGAAGAGCAACACCTTGTCTGTTTTGTCATGGAAACACTAGAGACATCTGACAAAAGATTTCCCCCGAGTGTCTGCGTTCTTTTGATTCTAACTATACATATATACATATATATATATATATATATTTATATGTATATATATATATATATATATATATATATATATATATATATATATATATATATATACATATATACATACATAAATATATACATACATACATATAATCCACTGGTCAAAAGATATAACGTATCTTTAAAGTTTTAAGACTTTGATCGGGTAGGCTAATAAGGGTTTTGTTCTGAGGTCTAGAATTTAGTCAAAAATGGAGAGCATGGATATCTTTACGTAAAACTACTACAAGTTTGCAATCTAGAGAGTAGACAGTTTTTTCTTATATTTCTTACGATACTTCGAGGCCAATATCATACAAAAATCCTCTTTAGCTGACACTATAGTCATAATGAAATACTATCTAAGCAACCTGTAGTAAGAACCATACACTTTGTTAAGAAGAAAATAATAGAAAACTAAAATGTCAAATCGTTAGATTAAAGATAGCTTATAAAAAAGCAAGAACAAAAAATATAATCTGCACAAAGTGAACATTCTGAAAGTTTTCCAGAGCAGGTAGAGAATGAAGGTCAAACCACAATTACATAAACAGAAAGGATTTGCATGAGAGAGAGAGAGAGAGAGAGAGAGAGAGAGAGAGAGAGAGAGAGAGAGAGAGAGAGAGAGAGAGAGAGAGAGAGAGAGAGAGAGAGAGAGATACATACCCCTTCGGGTCTTTCATATTAAGTTTTAGTAGATATAGCTATTTTTTTCTGAATTTATAGAAAGTCATTCATTCTTAACATGATACAAATTCGTGATCTAATGAGGTAAAAGACAGTCTAGTTGAAAGCATCAAAGCTTACGATGGCTATTTGAATTGAATAATCTGAAATACATTTAGGATCTTACAAAAAAAAAAAAAAAAAAAAAAAAAAAAAAAAAAAAAACTAGAAAGGAAAATAAAATTTGCAAGCTCTTCGAACTGATACAGTAGCCGAATTGATCAAAAGTCCAGTAATATTATCAAAGGCTTTTATCAAAATTTACATGAACAATGTCTGGACCCTCAGTTGATGATATGCCAATAGGGTCTCTTAGTCAATATAAAACTAAAATGTCTAAGCGGTAGATTTCAGTAATAAAGACCTAGTTTATTGTAATATACCTCATCAACTATAAAGTGTACATTTCTCAAGTCTTATCATGAAAACTGAAAGAGGATAGTTACTGTGTCACTAAAGTATCTGGTGTGTACAATCTGCATTTCTAAAGGAATACTTAAATAGATGACCCTGCCACTGAAATATTCAATGACAATCAATGGTGCATGTTTCAAGTTTCAAAATCTTCTTTGTACGTCCTAAATTATTTAAAAGACCTTAAGTAAAAATGTGCTATAAAGATATAATGAAAACTATTAAAAAGAGCGATTGTACCATGAATTAAGAATTAACCAAGACGATTTTCAGTTAGTTTTGCTAACATCACATACCAAAATTATAAGGAATAATTCCGATAACAAAAGAAGAAAATTCTTATAAAGGTCAAAGAAGTAAAATTAGAGTAGTATGCCTCTCAAGATATTAATTTAATTTCCTGATGAAGTCTAGCAATCAACGACATAATACTAAAATCTAGGCAACGTGGGAGCTGCTTTAAACCCCCAAAGGAAAAAAATAATAGAATTAAATGAAAGTAAATTTAATATTTCAGAAAATGGTAATATAAAATAAAGTAAGACAAAGTTTAGGAATGCACTTACGATTGATCAACTGAACCAGCATCCTAACAGGAAAGAATTACATATTTGATTAACTTGTAACTTTATCATCTCAAGATCTCTATATCAATTAAACGTTTATTGTGTTATTAAAAAGACAGTGATGGCGCTGAATCATTTACAAGACTAAAATTGCCGCGATCAAGAGTATGTATGAGGATTCTAGTTTTTCCTGTTGACAGAACTATATTCCATTTCTTTTAGCGATGCATATTTGCACCGACTCGCAGGGGTGCCCTTTTAGCTCGGAAAAGTTTCCGGATCGCTGATTGGTTGGACAAGATAATTCTAACCAATCAGCGATCAGGAAACTTTTCCAAGCCAGTGAGGAAAGAAAATCAGGAAATAAACAGCAATAAAAGTTTAAGAACAATAAACTATAAAAACTTGAAAAAAAAAGCAAGAGAAAGAGAAACAAGAAAGAATAGTGTGCCCGAGTGCACCCTCAAGCAAAAGAACTCTATCTAATCAATATTTTTTAAAGTATATAAGATATTCAAAATAATTAAAAAGGAGACAAGTGTTCGAAGCAGAGCAACAAAGAGGCTGATAAATCCTTCAGCGATCAGGAAACTTTTCCGAGCTAAAAGGGCACCGCCGCGAGTCGGTGCAAATATGCATCGCTAAAAGAAATGGACTATAACATGTGTAGATGTAAATAATTTTGTTTTGATAATTTCAACAAAGAAATTAATCAAATACTGGAAAAACAAATACTATGAATTATGGAATATGTATCTGTTTCGATTCTGCATGTTCTTAAATCAAACAACATAAATTTATCAAATTAAAACTAATCAATGCAGTGCACACAGGACCCAATTACCAAAATGATATGCATTGGTTTTCAATAACCTATTAAAAAATGAAGACCAATAGAAACTTTTTTTCCAATATATTCACTGGGTAAGTGGAAGACAGCCATATGTGAATTAACGTCATTATTTTTTTCGAAGTTTGGAGAGGTATATTAATAACATTTGTGCGAACGCAAAAACACACCTGCAAACAAACACACACATACACATATATACACACAAACACTAATATATATATATATATATATATATATATATATATATATATATATATATATATATATATATATATATATTTATATATATATACATATATATATATATATATATATATATATATATATATATATATATATATATATATATATATATATATATATATCTGTGTTTGTGTGCGCGCGTGTGCGTGTGTGTGTGTGTGTATATTTGTGTGTTGTATCAACATTAGGCCTAATAGGAGTTGGCATCGGAGAAAACGATACGACAGTCACTGCCACACTCATCTTAAACTGCTGAATTTTGGAAGAACCCAAAAAGATTAAACGCCTCATACACCTACAAAAAGGCTCATGCGCAGTGTATCAAATCCTCACGGTCACAATGTTACACAAAAGTTCCTTTTCTTCGAAAACGTCTTTCAAAATCTTTTATCTGCCTTTCTTTCCCTCAACCTCCTTTCGAAAGATTTTGAGTCCTTACAGGCGTGGCATTTCTGATTCTGAGTCATTAGCGGCGTGGCCTTTCTGATTCTGAGTCCTTAGCGGCGTGGCCTTTCTGATTCTGAGTCCTTAGCAGCGTGGCCTTTCTGATTCAGAATCATTAGCGCCGTGGCCTTTCTGCTTCTGAGTCCTTAGCGGCGTGGCCTTTCTGATTCTGAGTCCTTAACGGCATGCCCTTTCTGATTCAGAATCATTAGCGCCGTGGCCTTTCTGCTTCTGAGTCCTTAGCGGCGTGGCCTTTCTGATTCCGAATCCTTAACGGCATGCCCTTTCTGATTCTGAGTCCTTAACGGCGTGGCCTTTCTGATTCTGAGTCATTAGCGGCGTGGCCTTTCCGATTCTGAGTCCTTAGCGGCGTGGCCTTTCCGATTCTGAGTCCTTAGCGCCGTGGCCTTTCTGCTTCTGAGCCCTTAGCGGCGTGGCCTTTCTGATTCTGTGTCCTTAGCAGCGTGGCCTTTCTGATTCTGAATCATTACCGGCGTGGCCTTTCTGATTCTGAGTCCTTAGCGGCGTGGCCTTTCTGATTCTGAGTCCTTAGCGGCGTGGCCTTTCTGATTCTGAGTCCTTAGCGGCATGGCCTTTCTAATTCTGAGTCCTTAGCGGCGTGGCCTTTCTGATTCTGAGTCCTTAGCGGCGTGGCCTTTCTGATTCTGAGTCCTTAGCGGCGTGGCCTTACTGATTCTGAGTCCTTAACGGCGTGGCCTTTCTGATTCTGAGTCCTTAGCGGCGTGGCCTTTCTGATTCTGAGTCCTCAACGGCGTGGCCTTTCTGATTCTGAGTCCTTAGCGGCGTGGCCGTTCTGATTCTGAGTCCTTAGCGGCGTGGCCTTTCTGATTCTGAGTCCTCAACGGCGTGGCCTTTCTGATTCTGAGTCCTTAGCGGCGTGGCCGTTCTGATTCTGAGTCCTCAGCGGCGTGGCCTTTCTGATTCTGAGTCCTTAACGGCGTGGCCTTTCTGATTCTGAGTCCTTAGCGGCGTGGCCTTTCTGATTCTGAGTCCTTAGCGGCGTGGCCTTTCTGATTCTGAGTCCTTAGCGGCGTGGCCTTTCTGATTCTGAGTCCTTAGCGGCGTGGCCTTTCTGATTCTGAGTCCTCAACGGCGTGGCCTTTCTGATTCTGAGTCCTTAGCGGCGTGGCCGTTCTGATTCTGAGTCCTCAACGGCGTGGCCTTTCTGATTCTGAGTCCTTAGCGGCGTGGCCGTTCTGATTCTGAGTCCTCAACGGCGTGGCCTTTCTAATTCTGAGTCCTCAGCGGCGTGGCCTTTCTGATTCTGAGTCCTTAGCGGCGTGGCCTTTCTGATTCTGAGTCCTTAGCGGCGTGGCCTTTCTGATTCTGAGTCCTCAGCGGCGTGGCCTTTCTAATTCTGAGTCCTTAGCGGCGTGGCCTTTCTGATTCTGAGTCCTTAGCGGCATGGCCTTTCTGATTCTGAGTCCTTAGCGGCGTGGCCTTTCTGATTCTCAGTCCTCAGCGGCGTGGCCTTTCTGATTCTGAGTCCTTAGCGGCGTGGCCTTTCTGATTCTGAGTCCTCAGCGGCGTGGCCTTTCTGATTCTGAGTCCTTAGCGGCGTGGCCTTTCTGATTCTGACTCCTTAGCGGCGTGGCCGTTCTGATTCTGAGTCCTTAGCGGCGTGGCCTTTCTGATTCTGAGTCCTTAACGGCGTGGCCTTTCTGATTCTGAGTCCTTAGCGGCGTGGCCTTTCTGATTCTGAATCATTACCGGCGTGGCCTTTCTGATTCTGAGTCCTTAGCGGCGTGGCCTTTCTGATTCTGAGTCCTTAGCAGCGTGGCCGTTCTGATTCTGAGTCCTTAGTGGCGTGGCCTTTCTGATTCTGAGTCCTTAACGGCGTGGCCTTTCTGATTCTGAGTCCTTAACGGCGTGGCCTTTCTGATTCTGAGTCCTTAGCGGCGTGGCCTTTCTGATTCTGAGTCCTCAGCGGCGTGGCCTTTCTGATTCTGAGTCCTTAGCGGCGTGGCCTTTCTGATTCTGAGTCCTCAGCGGCGTGGCCGTTCTGATTCTGAGTCCTTAGCGGCGTGGCCTTTCTGATTCTGAGTCCTTAGCGGCGTGGCCGTTCTGATTCTGAGTCCTTAGCGGCGTGGCCTTTCTGATTCTGAGTCCTTAGCGGCGTGGTCTTTCTACACTGGTAAAAATTTGCCGTAAGAAAAACGGTAAAACTCCTCCAATAAATTTGCCAGGCATTTACCGTTTTGAAAATGATATTGACGTAAGGGAGCTATAGTACGGTCACCAACCCGTAAAAGATAATAACAAATTAGGACAAAAAATTACGGTCGCTTGTATTTTACTGAAATACGGCTGAGAGCAGTATATTTCTACGGAGAATTTCAAATTAAAACTAGGTTTTTTAACAGTGTATGTAACTCATGATACTAAACTTTTTTTTAAAGGCCGGTCATGAATGGCAGAGGCAAGGGACAGTGATATTGCCTCATCAAGCAGGATAATGCCATAGAGACTGACCATATTACATATGATCAGCGCCCAAACCCCTTCTCCAACCAGACTAGGACTAAGGAGGGCTAGGCAATGGCTGCTGATGACTCAGCAGATAGTCCTCAGTTGATAATTATGAATGCACATTTTCATCTAAAAATTATTCACCTCTAATTTCAAGAAATAATCTTTAATGCTTTTATGATTAGCATGTCATTTTAATTATCTTATTTTGATGAAAAACTTATATGTTGGGTGAACGACAAAATAAAAAAAAAAGTCTGCAAATTTTTCTACCAGCCCATCTCCCTCTCTCTTTAATGAAACGTTAAAGAAATAGTTATTCATATTTACATAATTTCGCTTACACTACAGAAGTAGGTCTAAGCAATGTATTATTTTTGAAGGGGCTATGGTTCGATCTCAGTATGAAGTAGAAATTTAGTTCTATTTGAGCTAGATATTGTGTTGAATTTCATCCGTATATATATACATATATAATGTATATATATATATATATATATATATATATATATATATATATATATATATATATATATATATATATATATATATATATATATATATATATATATATATATATATATATATATATGTATATATATACATATATATATATATATGCGTAAAAATCACAGGAAAACGTGATGCCCAGATGCAGAAGAACCACAGGGAAAATGAAAATACGGAATATACACTTAAGTCCTGACTAGTTTCGTGTTACTTCCTCAGAGGACTCTGAGGAAGTAACACGAAACTAGTCAGGACTTAAGTGTATATTCCGTATTTTCATTTTCCCTGTGGTTCTTCTGCATATATATATATATATATATATATATATATATATATATATATATATATATATATATATATATATATATATATATATATATATACACATATATACATTATATATATATATATATATATATATATTATATATATATATATATATATATATATATATGTATGTATATAGTAGAACCGTATACACCAGCTACTTACCAAGCAGAGAGAGAGAGATAGAGAGAGAGAGAGAGAGAGAGAGAGAGAGAGAGAGAGAGAGAGAGAGAGAGAGAGAGAGAGACCCAGTCTGACCCGCTAAATCAAAATTATATTCACATCATCTCAACACTTATTAACGAGAATTTAAAAAGACTTCACTGCAAAAAAGAAAAAAAAAAAAAAAAAAAGGATTGAGTGTTTCCTTCTTGGAACAAAATACTTCAAAGAATGAAAACTAGGAAAAAGGCTTAATTAACTTTACTTGAAACGTTAGACGAATTCACATCAAATTTCTCTGAAAGTTCTTGACGTTTGAGAAAAAGAATCATATTTTGGAAAATTCGTCGAATTGGTTGGAGAGATTAGGAAGGGGGATTTAATTAATGTAAATTTTCCATTATACGTGAATGGATACTCCATGAATTATAAATGAGGATAAAAAAATAAAATTTTATATTTCATATTTCCTATTTCGTATTCTTTTATATATTTGAAAAAGTATTTGAGGGAATATAAATGAATTAGAAAAAAGCAAAATATCTATCTTTCATATTTTGTATTTTTTCATATACTCGAAAAATTCTTTGAGGAAATGGAACTTCGTTTTCTTGAATGTAAATTTCTTAATTAAAATAGAGGGCGTAAACAAGAAATTCTTCTTTAATATAAAATCTTCACATAAAGAAAATATGTTAAAAATAATTTTCTCTAAATAAAGAAATAAAATCATTATAAAAACGTCAGAAAATCAGGGCATTATTCCTTACCACGCAAAGATGCTATCACTTATGATTAAGAAAGATTTTGACAGGATTAAAAAAAAAAAAAAAAAAAACACACACTGGATATAGTCTAACGTCCAACCAATGACTTGTTCAGTTCGCATCTATAAAAGTGACTTGCATTTTTCTTTCAAAAAGTAATTACATTTGAGACAATATTATCATCATTATTAACGCTATTATTAATACAATGAATACGTCCGTATAAAACAAGATTGATAGGTCATTTGCTTCCAGAGAAAAATTTACATATTTGAAAAAAAGAAAGAAGTAAATTATGAATTACGAACGAAACGTTAATCCATAAACATATTAATCTATGCATAAATTGAACAGTTTATGAACAGGTTACATCAAGGAAAGCACAATTGCACGGTCACTAAACTTTCCTCTCGCGACTCCGTCTCTGTGTACACACCGATCATGTAAGAGTCCATGACGTCACGGAATGACAATCAAAACGTCATGGGAGAAAGTATAAGGTCAGAGGGGGAACGACTCTATTGCGAGGTCAAGAGTACGGTCGGGATTTATGGGAGGGGGAGGGAGGGGGAGGGAGAGAGGGAGGGAGGGGGAGTGATGAGAATGGAGGGAGGGAGGGAGGGAGGGGGAGGGAGGAGAATGGAGGGAGAGAGGGAGGGAGGGAGAGAGGGAGGGAGGGGGAGGGAGGAGAATGGAGGGAGAGAGGGAGGGAGGGGGAGGGAGGAGAATGGAGGGAGGAGAATGGAGGGAGGGAGGAGAATGGAGGGAGGGAGAGAGGGAGGGAGGGAGGGAGGGAGTGGAGGTTGGCATGAGTTGGATGTTATAATCTTTTTAACTTTACAATTACTTTAAACAGTTTATCACAAACCTAATGTGAATTACATTCCGAAAATATTGTTGCTCAGCAGGATTTTTTTAAATGAATGACTGGTAAAGTTGAAAAGATTTATAACTCCGGATGTGATTAAAATTCGTTTAAGGAAATTGTTAAATAACTACTTACGCTTTTCGATATCTATTAACTAGTCCCAGACTTTAGAGTGAATAATCTTAATCAGGCTATAATCAAAAGTTTTTAATAATTTTAACCATAAAAAGACCGATGCCACAACTCATCACCTTCACAATCATCATGAAAATTATCCTTTGATTAGTGGTACGCGACCCGTCAAAAGGAACAGCTAAATGTTTAAATAGATACACACACAAACGCGCACGCAGATTCAATCCCCTTTCCTAACTACAACACGGCAGTTTCGGGAATTTGTGAGAGACTGTGGTTTCCGAGTGAACTTCTCGAGGTACACTTCCCACCAGGGGATGAGTACTCCCTCTACCCAATACCCAAGGGACGGGGAGAGTCACTGAAGTCCTGCGTATGGCAATGCCGATTAGTGTGACAGGAATATATATATATATATATATATATATATATATATATATATATATATATATATACATATAATCATACTCTATATATAAATGCACACACACACACACACACACACATATATATATATATATATATATATATATATATATATATATATATATATATATATATATATATATATATATATATATATATATATATATATATATATATATTTACATATATATATACATACATATATATGTATGTATGTGTGTGTGAGTGTGTATTATACCCAGACAATTGCTCTTTATCATATAGGGGAGATATACATATAAAAAGTTATCCATCTTCAATGAAAAAAAAAAATAAGGAATAAAAAACATCTTTACGAAACCTGTCATGGGATGAGTTGCATTTCAGGAGTAAAAAAAAAAAAAAAAAAAAAAAAAAAAAAAAAAAAAAAAAACACCACCACCAGCAGCTGATTGACAAAAATGACGCAGCATAATTTCTTTATAAATGACGGATACTTCGGTGAGATCGACATAATTATAGGTGTGATGAATAGGACGAGAGTTAACAAAAGAAACCCTATTTGCCAGAGCTAACTCATAATACGTGTATACAGATGTCCATGATCGCGATGGAGTATAAGAATCTTTAATACTATTCGTATTCTATCTTTATAAATAGCTTCCTTTTAAATATTCAGTTGTATGTTATCAACGAGTGACATGAAAATATTTATTATTAAATATATTATCATTATTTTATTTTTATAAACATCACAGACGACTAACGAGTCTTATGTAACAGAATTCCTTAGGGGAGTTTCTTGTATGTGTCAATAATTAACATGAGTCATTAATTTTTTTTTTTATCATTTATGCTACTGCTTCTTCACTAACTGAGATATAATCGGTTTTACCTATGTAATTCGTAAATTTGTTTATTGTAAAACAAAACCTGTTGTTTACGTTTACATCAAGATGTCTAGTGAGGAAATACAAAACGACGCAGTACTAAGAAAACTTACTGTTGAGCCAACTTTGTAATCACTTCCTCTGAAGTATCTGGTTATAAAAAAGCTTTCTCCGCAGTAAAGTATAATTAAATTCTCCAGATTCACCAAAAAAAAAAAAAAAAAAAAAAAAAAAAAATACTTAACAAATGGCAACCAAGCAGTTAAACAGGGGTGGCATCTTTGCACGGATCGCAAGAATTTCATTATAAACTCAACATTTGCCGCTGTCACTTTACCCGGAGGAACTGTCTTTTGATGTACTTGCCACTTTACCCGAAGGACCTGTCACTTAATGTATTCTTATTCTAATTTTCCTCAAGCACTTTGGGGCACTAATGTTATGGGTACGCAACGAATAACTTTATACGCATAATTTTGTTCGAATTTTATGTAGAATTTTATATTAATGACTTTTTTATTTTATGGTCTGTTACCTATAATACTTGTTAAATGCTTTTTTTATACTGTTATAAGATTTGTATCTCGTAATCTCCAGCTACTTTTAAGAGATTTCTTATTAAATAACTTTTTATGCATAATTTTCTCTGAATTTTATGGAGAATTTTACTTTAATGATCTAATTTACGCTGTCAAATTAATGTGGACGTAGGCCTGAAATTATATTTCAAAAAAATTGAATTTTTCTTTAAAATAAATATTGACTATATTTAGTACATTTCCCTTTTTGGTGCTTTATTACAAACGCCAGTTTGAAGATATAAATATAAATAAACATTTAGAATGATACATTCGTAATTAGGAGCAGTGCCGGTACTATGTTTAAGAAATTATGTCTTTAGAATGGTAAAGTAATCTTCAAATGCTTACCTTTCAAATACGCGTATTTTGGTAGGCTTTTCACTCTTACAAAAAAAAAAAAAAAAAAAAAAAAAAAAAAAAAAAAAAAAAAAAAACAATTACGCAACTTTCTGTGCATCAAAGGAAAATGACTAGGCTGACGATTTTGTCAGAAGTTGTTATGAATTATGTTTAATATGTTAAGATAAGCAGGCAGCTCCTATACTTTTGTCCTATTAAGATATACCTCATAAACTAAAATTTCAGTAGGAATTCAGAGATGGAATTTTAGCATAACTTAATGTATCTATAATGGTTTGAATTATAGGAGTTAGAAACTCTGATATATCTAGGATAATTAGGATAAAGTTGCCCAAAGTTCAAATTTTACTTAAATAAGTACGAAGCTGAGAAATATTATTTTCAATAATATGAATCTGCCTTTAGTGCCATGAACAGCCATCATACACGACGAATTCAAGTAAATGTTACGTAAATGTAATATAATGTGTGAGACATAACCCACAGAGAATCAGGCAAGAGAGATTTAATGTATCACATATATTTGCATATAGGTTTAAGTCCTTTAATGATATCATTATTGTTTAGTGGAAGCAGTCGTGAATATAGTTGGAAAAAACTTTAATAGACGAGAAACAAGTGTCTTCATTTCGGAATGAGAAAACAAATCTATAAAATGACTTTCTATGTCCCAAAACAGAAGAGAAATGTTGAAGACTTGGAGCTCTGGATAAAGAAATATGCTATAAATATGATTTTATTGCAATTGAGGCCTCTATTAGCATCCAAACTTATAAAAAAGAAAAAGAAAAACAATTGCTTTAAACTGACAGACAAGCAGGAGACGCATATATCGTGGAGAATATCTCGACGTCTGTGTTTGCAGGGATTCTCATTTTTCTCTGAGGAAATGCAAATGTCGAGGAAGTCTGGCACTGGCTGGCAGAGAGGAGCTTTCGGAGCGATGCTCGTCTAGAATACGAGCGACAACGTTATTAAGGAAGACTATGGCCGGAGATAAAGGCCTACATGTTCACGGACGGCAGAACAAACTCTAAAGAATGATAAGAGGCAAAGGACTGGAGGAGAACAGACTAAATCGGACGCTGTTTTGGTTAAATGGGTGGAAGGAAACAAAAGAAGAAATGGAGAATAAAAGGAAATATCTATAAAAAACACCTTGTTTGCCATCCTATCCATTAAGCCCGTATATTGTTTAGTTATATTAGGTATGTTCTAAAGTAAACCAGAAATTTCTACGTAAATTAGGCTTTGTAATTCATACAGTTTAGATAACCTGTTCCGAATATTTCTTTTTCCCTCTGATTTGTTTTACGAATTCTCTCTCATAATTTATCACGTGCATATTTATAATTATCTTAGTAAAGCTTGAAGTAGGTTACCGGCTTAATTACGCTTGATTTCCTCGCATAAAAACTGTATAACTTAAAAACATTTAAATCTCATTATCATCTTCCCAAATCCACTTCATTTCAAAGAAAAAGATAAATCTTAATATTTTTCCTTCTCACTCGTAGTAAAGAATTATCCCTCAGGATGTAACAAGCGATATTTTTTTAAGTTTAATCTCGTTAATGCCTTTAGATTGTATTTTATATTTTCAGAATCCTTTTAATTATTGTACACACTCCAGGTTGATAAATATGATATGGCAGATTCTTTAGACGAATTTGTTTCTTTTACATGTCGAAAATAAAAATTCAATATTAATGTTCTATTCATATTGCTGGAAGTGCATTTTATGTAACATAAGAAATAACTACTGTGTTGATTTCTAAGCCGAGCTTCAATGAGTGTTTATATATATATATATATATATATATATATATATATATATATATATATATATATATATATATATATATATAACTATACACAAATACATACATACATACATACGTACATAGGCACACATATATATATACATATATATAAAAATATACGCACACACACACATACATACATACATACATAGACAAATATATATATATATATATATATATATATATATATATATATATATATATATTTATATATATATATATATATATATATATATTACTGTATGTTATATATATATATATATATATATATATATATATATATATATATATATATATATATATATTACTGTATGTTATATATATATATATATAACATACAGTAATATATATATATATATATATATATATATATATATATATATGTATGTATATAATTTATATATATGCATTTACAGTATATATGTATAATATATTTTGTGTATAATATCTGCGTATTTGTGTAGGTATTATATACGCATATACAGTAACTGGGTGCCATGTCCCACATCACTCTGATGTTCTGATGTTTAGCAAGAATATCGTAATATTCAACAATAGCGAGAAAATTGGATGTCACGGCACTTGGTGATAGGAAATTAAAAGTACAGGTCATGTAACATTAAGAATTAAGAAAAAATATAAAAATTGTATCTGGAGTCATAGCTATTGAAGGAATAGCACTTACAATGGAAGGAGTTGGTCCATTGTCGTTTGAATCTATCTTTAGATAGGGTTTGGATATGTGAATGGGGAAGCGGTTGGGTCATTTAAACCAGTGGTTCCCAACCTGGGGGAAATTTCCCCCTTGGGGGAAATTTGAAGCTTCCAGGGGGGTGGGGGGGGGGAATAATTACACTACCTACTAACTAAAACAAGCGGAAAATGTCCTCATAGTACGTGCGGCAATTTGTTGTTAGCCATTCAATTGTGACATGATCATATCAGTTCTCAAAGACATGATATTCAAGGGGAGAATTTGAACGTCATGCCCATTTCTGAGGTAGGCGAGTAGGCATGAGGGCTGGGAGGGGCATGAAGGGGGTAATCTGGATGGTTGAACTGGGTGCAGGGGGGAAATGACAGAAAAAAGATTGGGAACCACTGATTTAAACTCAATGGCAGGTGATAAAAAACGGTGTAGTTGGATGGTATAAAACTTCTAATGGACGTATACCCAGAGAGGGGTATATTGCTAGAAATAATCACATAGTTTCTACAGAGGGATAAATATATTGTTTTAGTGAACGGTAGATTTAAAAAAAAAAAAGAAAAAAAAAGTTGATGGATGTAATGGTATTAAGAGGAATAACAAGAATATCTCATTTTACGGTTGTAACGAGAATGGAAGTTGATAGATTTTATTCAAGAAGGAATATCTACAGGACTATAAATTTCAGAGGCAAAAGAGTTTGATATAAAAAATTAAGTAAGAGCAATATATGAGAAGAATGGTAAATGGCTTATGACGATTTGAAGGATAATATGATATTTAAAAATGCAACACATACAAGAAATAGCTGCATGAAGAAATTGTACTGTTTGAGCCGGGGAAAAAAATGAGAGGTAGCAGCAAGATCTCTGATGAAGGCCTGATGTTAAAAGTCAGGGAAGGTCATAAAAATTTGTAAGTTGTTCTACGTATGTCGCGTGTATTCAGATGACACAGTTGATTGGTGATAAGGAGGAGAAACTGCAGAGAATACTGAAAGAGTCTGGAAGCATTTGATAAACGAAGAAGTTCATGGGAAATGAAAATTAAAGTGATGTTAACAGTGATATCAGGAAGACGAAATAACAACTATTAAAATGTTAAGAAGTTGATTCCTATAGGTGTTCTGGACGTGAAGAGTTAATATTGAATGAAAGTGAAAGAAAAGGATTTAAAGTTGTTTTGCAATGTATAACATTAACTTGAAAAGAAGAACAAGGCTAAGAAATGTGGAGAAGAAAAAATTGGTAAAACCCAATCTCAATGAAAATATGAATCCAAACGTCTTCGATGTATACGAGGCTTAAAAGGGCTAAACTATAATAATAATAATAATAATAATAATAATAATAATAATAATAATAATAATAATAAAAATAATAAAAATAATAACAGCAATATTACTGATAATAACTATATAAATAAATAAAAATAATAAAAATAATAATAATAATAATAATAATAATAATAATGATAATAATAATTCAGAATCTTTGAAAGGAATAATAATAATAATAATAATAATAATAATAATAATAATAATAATTCGGAATCTTTGAAAGGAATAATAATAATAATAATAATAATAATAATAATAATAATAATAATAATAATAATGATAATGATAACGATAATGATAATAATAATAATAATTATAATAATAATTCGGAATCTTTGAAAGAAAGTTTTTGAATAATAATACTAATACTAATACTACTACTACTACTACTACTACTACTACTACTACTACTACTACTAATAATAATAATAATAATAATAATTCGGAAGTTTTGAAAGGAAGATTTTGAAAGCGCTTAACATATAGACAAAGAGAGGATTAGAAAAAAAATTTCATTACTAATGAATAGAAGGAACACATGAAAGATAGCCGTGAATGACGTATTAAGATGTGTGAAGTGGATCACTAGAGAGGCAATATTATGACGCAGATTGTAGTGGAAGAACAAATGTTCATAATTGATTAGCTGTTGAATTTGGACTGTAGTGATGTCTATTGACTTTTTTTTTTTTTTTTTATCTGGGGCATCGTTAAATGGAACTGCTTCCTACTGTTCGATAATATTTAAATAGAGTAATTTGATAGTATTTATCTAATGATAAACACACACATACACACATGCATA
>NC_090745.1:96483399-96488399 GCF_036898095.1 Palaemon carinicauda
TAATGTCTTATGGTGGCAGGTGAGGTAAAACTGACTGGGTATAGAAAATAGAACCTGCAGGAACTATTGAAATATATTAAAAGTTTTCAAGTGGAGGAAGTTTGAGAGTAAATATAAGCTAGAAGAAATTTGCGAGCGTCAATGGAAACCAAAAAATTAACACAGAATTTTGATATGGAAATTGAAATAATAAAGTTAATTACGGTGAAATTTTTTTAGCACATACTTTAAGACGGTTGGATGAGGGAAGAGATGACCCACAGAGCATGTAAAGCATGGAAGGTCCATAATATGTAGAAAAGATTCGAAAAAACATGGTATTCTAATGTGGAAGCCATTACAGACAACAATCCTTTTTAGAACTGGATATTTAAAAGCAAATGAAAGCAGATAATGTTATGGCTACTATAATGATTTTTTTTTTCCACGGTATATGGTTCGTATGAAGAATTGAAAGGATGAGAAATGTGTCTTTAAATGTTATGGCCTTATGGAAAGACTGGTGGACCATAAACTCGAGATAAAACTGTGCTATTTGGAAGAAGGAAGCGAAAACTCCGTAGATAGTTTTGAATAGAAGATTGACAGAGGTATTAGAGAGATAAGGCCAGGAAGCACAACAGACTGTAATCTACGATAAAGAAGAATGTTTTTTATATAATAGCGTGGAGGCTACAATATGATGATAATGAGCTTTCAGTCTCCTTCTTCCCACCCGTTATCTCTACATTCCTCTTGGTAAGGGTAGAAGAGACTCTTTAGCTATGGTAAGCAGCTCTTCTAGGAGAAGGACACTCCAAAATCAAACCATTGTTCTCTAGTCTTGGGTAGTCTCATAGCCTCTGTACCATGGTCTTCCACTATCTTGGGTTAGAGTTCTCTTGCTTGAGGGTACATTCGGGCACACTTTTCTATCTATTTTCTCTTCCTCTTGTTTCGTTAAAGTTTATATAGTTTATATAGGAAATATTTATTTTAATGTTGTTACTCTTCTTAAATTATTTAATTTTTCCTTGTTTCCTTTCCTCACTGGGCTATTTTCCCTTTTGGGGCCCTTGGGCTTATAGCATCCTGCTTTTCCAACTAGGGTTGTAGCTTAGCATTTAATAATAATAATAATAATAATAATAATAATAATAATAATAAGGGGTCGGCTGCCTGATGAGCCCTCTCCAATGTCTTCTATCAAAGTCATCCCCTTCCACCAAACCTCTTCCGTCCATATCATCCTTCATCTTATCTCGGTATCTAATTCTCTGCCAGCCTGTCTCTCATTCTTCTCCAACCACGAGGTTCCTCCTAAAAGCCCTGCTCACCGTTCATCCTCAACACGTGCTCACATCATCTCAGTCGGGATAATTTTATAACCTCTGTAATCTTTAATATGCCTGCAATTCTTTTCATTTCATCATTTTCTTAATGAGCCTTATGTGTAAGTGTTGGCCAGGGCACCAGCCACCCGTTGAGATACTACCACTAGAGAGTTATGGGGTCTTTGGACTAAGCATATAGTACTACATTACATCCTTCTCTCTGGTTACGGCTCATTTTCCCTTTGCCTATACACTCACACACCGAATTGTCTGGCCTATTCTTTACATATTCTCCTCTGTCCTCATACACCTAAAAACACTGAGATTACCAAACAATTCTTCTTACTGCACTGTAATTGTTCAGTGGCCATTTTCCTCTTTGTAAGGGTAGAAACGACTCTTTAGCTATAGTAAGCAGGTCTTCTAGGAGAAGGTCACTCCAAAATCAAACCATTGTTCTCTAATCTTTGGTAGTGCCATAGCCTCTGTATTATGGTCTTCCACTGTCTTGGGTTAGAGTTCTCTTGCTTTAGGATACACTCGGGCACACTGTTCTATCTTATATCTTATTTCTCTTTCGCTTGTTTTGTTGAAGTTTTTATAGTTTATAATGTGATATTTATTTTTAAATTATTGCTCTTCTTAAATTATTATATTTTTCCTTGTTCCCTTTCCTCACTGAGATATTTTCCCTGTTGGAGCCCCTGGGTTATAGCATCCTGCTTTTCCAACTAGGGTTGTAGCTTAGCAAGTAATAATAATAATAATAATGATGATAATAATAAAACCGTTTATGCGTAAGAGTTTTCTACACACAGACAGTTGTCATTGCCTTGCTATTCCAGGACTGCTCCTTTCTAGGAAAAGTGTTCAGGGTAAAAATCGCAATCACTCACACAAAGGGACACGCGTGCGCATACACACATACACACACGTTTATATATATATATATATATATATATATATATATATATATATATATATATATATATATAATTATATAAATATATACAGAGAGAGAGAGAGAGAGAGAGAGAGAGAGAGAGAGAGAGAGAGAGAGAGAGAGAGAGAGAGAGAGAGAGAGAGAGAACCCTTGAGTTCTTTTTCTCACAAAAAAAAATGCTGCAAAATTCAGAAGTTCAAACAAATCCTAAATTGATTTCAATACATCGCGATATCTTTACTGGAGAAATACACAACCGGGTGACAAAGACTTTGCAGAGTCAAAATTGAAACTAAAAGCTTTGTATCCGTATTCGGTTGAAAGATAACCTTTAAAAGAAAAAAGAAAAGAGACTTTCCTGGAGTCCATACACGGGCAGCTTGCTTTTATTTCTTTAAGCATTGTATTTTACGAAACGTTCCTGACTGGTGAACCCCAGACTGGGATTCGAGTCCCGCTTAAGCTTGATAGTTTCTTTGGTCGCTGTAACCTCACCATCCTTGCGAGCTAAGGATGGGGGGGTTGGGGGTTGTAGGGAGCCTATAGTTCTGTCTGCTGAGTAATCAGGAGCCATTGCCTGGCCCTCCTTAGTCCTAACTTGGATGGAGAGGGGGCTTGGGTGCTGATCATATGTCTGTAATTTTAATCGGAAATTATCCGTAAAAACATACTGTTCTCAGCCATATTTCAGTAAACTACAGGTAACCGTAATTTTACCATACTTGTTACTATCTTTTTTTCGGTTGGTGACCGTAATATTACTCTTTTACGTCAATATATCAGTTTTTAAAATGGTAAAAAGTCTGGATTAAATGTTCCCAGGCTTTTACCGTTTTTTTAGTGCAAATGTTTAACAGTGTAGGGCATTGTCCTGTTCGATATGGCAATGTCACTGACCCTTGCCTCTGCCATTCATCAGGGGCATTTAAACCTTTAAATACATTATACTGCTGCGTTATATATTGAAAATGATCGGTGATGTATCATGGCCTCTTGCAGGTGGCAATGACAGGTGATCTACAATCAATCAATTATTAATAATAGCCCATAAATTCTGATTGGCATACAGGATTACGCTTATAAAAACGAGAGAGAGAGAGAGAGAGAGAGAGAGAGAGAGAGAGAGAGAGAGAGAGAGAGAGAGAGAGAGAGAGAGAGAGAGAGAGAGGTGGCATAGATACATTTGCAGTTGTATGTAAGTTGCAGTCGTTTATCAAACACTCAGTAAACGATACACATCAAACACGCATGACTAACTGGAAAATTAAAACTTGAGAGAGAGAGAGAGAGAGAGAGAGAGAGAGAGAGAGAGAGAGAGAGAGAGAGAGAGAGAGAGAGAGAGAGAGAGAGAGAGAGAGGGGTGGCATAAATATATCTGCATTTGTATGTAAGTTGTAGTCGTTTATAAAACATTCATTATACAATAAACCCCTAACACACATGAATAACTGCAAAATTAAAACTTGGAAAAAGTGTTTCTCCATTCATTCTTTAATTACAATAGATAACTAGAATTTAAACTGGATTTTTTTCTCTGGCAATTTTTTTTCCCCGTTTAATACCAAGTTTAAAAATATGTGCATTTTAACACGGTCTATAATTATCAACGTAATTTCTACATTGTTAGTTTTTATCCGGTCAATCAGAAATATATTTTTAAATGCATTTCATTTCCATCGAAAAAAAAATGACATAGATCTCTAGGTCAATTTGAAATATATTTTCAAATATATTTAATTTATAGCAAAAAAATGACCAAGAGCTTTGCGTAATGATGTAGCATTTATAATTGCACTTATTTTCATACGATGTAATCTGTGAACCGTTTTTGAAATGACGAATATTTAACTAAGACGTATTTTGATCATTGATTCAAACATCGAGAAAAACCATATTAACATCTAACTCAGATTATATCTCAGTTTGAAGTAATTGGATTCCACGTCTTTAGTTGACCTGGCTTTTTGGGGCCCATATATCTAACCTTACCTAAGGTGAATTATAGGATATCTTTAATTCATCTCAACTGGAAGATACATAGGTGGAAAGTAGTTCAAACAGAAAAATTAAAAGGAAAATATACGAGAAAGGTAAAAGTAACTATGGTTCCTTTAGAAAATAATTTCAATTAATAGAACCCAAAGCAAACAACAAAATAATGAGGAAAAGAAAGATTTCACAACTAGACATAAATAATAAAAAAGTCCTTATACCAGACAAAAGCCACAAACACAAATCCACTCATTAAGTCTTTATAATCTCCTCGAAGTAAACACCAAAACACAGACGGGACTGTGAACCCCATCTCCCCTGTCTTATTGTAAGAAGACAATCAAATATTATGGCCATCTTACTACCCGCCACGAAGGCCCCTCCTTGGAAGTCAATAGACAAGACGCAAAAAGAGACAGCAAGACAATCAAGCAAAGAAGCAAACAAAACACCAGGAGCCGTCTTATCCAGAGAGGCGACTGCGACAGGTGACAGGTGACAGCCGACATTCGCTCTCCCCTTCCACAGATAAAAGGCTAAAGCAACAGGACCAGCATATAAGGGGATCAATGATTTCCTTGTGTCAGGCATTGAGTCCTCCACAATTCATTTGGCTTGCGGCCGAAATAGCTTTATATTGATGACATGCTCATAAAAGGAACACCTACTTTTTTTTTATTGCTTTGCCAGTGTAAGTCTGTCAGATAACCTTCTGTTGGTGTGCTTACCTTTAATGCACAAGAGGTTCACAC
>NC_090745.1:96490899-96493399 GCF_036898095.1 Palaemon carinicauda
AGAGAATAAAGATGAAAATAACCAATAACCAGTTCTAAAAAAAAAAAAAAAAGAAAGAAAAAAAAATATTACCATCGTTAATTCTTTGGATTAAAAAATTTACTTACTCGTTTCTCATTTGAAACATTAGTAAAGTCCAGGGAAATTCCAAAATTAGTAAATTTCGGAAGGATGCGAAAGGATTCATTTTCAGATTGCATAAAATCTCTCATAATTATGACCATCCTTTGCCATCCTGTACGTAGCGCTATATGTACAGTTAATTCCTTACAGTCTTGCCTTCTCCATTATAAGTCTCAAGATACAGAGTAATCTAGAAGGTTTATTTCAGCTGCTGAACAGATTGCAGAAAGATCTTCCTAATTTGCCGAGGTACTTCAGAAGTACAAACTTATAAATACTTTCATGTTGAACAGGTTGACAGAAGTCACTTTTCTTAGTTTCCTATATGACAATTTTATTTTAATGGTTGATAGTAATCTCTAAATATTTTTATATTTTTCATTCATTACTTGTCATATATTTTATTTATTCCTTATTTACTTTTCTCACCTGGCTACTTCTTCCTGGACTCCTAGCGTCTTGTAACATCCTTCTTTCCTAACTAGAATTGTAGATTAGCTAATAATAATAATAAAAATAATAATAATAATAATAATAATAATAAAACCCATAATGGTAAAGAGCAACGTGTTTGACTATATATATATATATATATATATAATATATATATATATAATATATATATATGTGTGTGTGTGTGTGTGTGTGTATGTTTTCGGGGAGAGGGAGTAATCATACCCAGGTGAAAGGGAGTATCTCATGAAGTACACTCGGAAACCACAATCTACCACAAACTGCCGAACCAAGGCGTTCTGTAATTAGTAAAGGGGGTGGGGGTGGGAAGGGTTGAATCTCTGTGTGTGCGTGTGTATATATCTAACTAAATATTTATTGGGTCACGTACATTAAATAATAATAATAATTGACTCCATGTGCATACCAAGAATATTGATTTTTCATTTCTCCTTTAGCTGAGACTTGCTTAACTCCCCTCCAGTAGGAGCACCACCCTCTCATGATATTAAATAGCACGAAAAAATAAATGTTAATTTACCTTAACTGTAGTGAAACTTTTTTGTAAGAAAATTGAAATTACGCAACTTTGAAGCATTCGAGCCTTCATGAATAACTTATCTTTTATAACTGCTATGAAAAATTGCCGCTCTTTTCAGAGATTATATAACGGTATCAGTGCCTTTCTTTTGTTCAGTTTTGTGTCATTTATATAACTTATGAAATGATTAAAATAGGCGCAAACTGTTCGGACAATTTCCCTCTTTCGTCCCCAAGATTTATCGAGTAAAGCATAGACAATCATTTATATAGTAGTATATATATATATATATATATATATATATAGATATATATATATATATATATATATATATAGTATATATATATAGACATATATATATATATAGACATATATATAGATATATATATATAGACATATATATATACTATATATATATATATATATATCTATAATATATATATATTTATAAGCATATAAATAACAGTTTGTGGTGACCTGGTGGTAGCGTCCTTGCCTGGTGATTGCCACATTGGGATTCGAGTCCCACTCAAACTCGTTAGTTTGTTTGGTCGCTGCAACCTCACCATACTTGTGAGCTAAGGATAGGGGGTTTGGGGGAGCCTATAGGTCTATCTGCTGAGTCATCAGCAGCCATTGCCTTGCCCTCCTTGGACCTATCTTGGGTGGGGAGGGGGCTTGGGCGCTGATCATATGTAATATGGTCAGTCTCTAGGGCCTTGTCCTGCTTGATAGAGCAATATCACGGTCCCTTGCCTCTGCAATTCATGAGCAGCCTTTAAACCTTTAAAATAAAAATATATAAATGCTAGTATATATATATATATATATATATATATTATATATAATATATATATATATATATATATATATATATAAATATATATATATATATATTTATATATATATATATATATTATATATATACTATATATACATATAGTATATATATATATATATAAATATATATATATATATATATATATATATATATATAATATATATATCATCACCATCATCATCATTCATCAGCCGGTACTAGGCCACTGCAGAACAAATGCCTAAGACATGACCCTTCCACTAGCTTCAGTTTGTGGTCATTCTATGCCAGTCCACACCCGCAAACTTTCTTAGTTCGTCAACCCATCGTCTTTTCTTCCTTTCCTTGCTTCTTTTGCAATCTGTGGGGACCCATTTTGTTATTATTAATGTCCATCTATTTATCATCCGTCTCATTATATGTCCTGCCCATGTCCATTTCATATGAAAAATGTAACACGAAAGTAATCTTTAACGTATATCTATAGTCTTAATATAGGATTTAACTACCTTCTTACCATACACTTAAAAAGTCGCCGTAAATAAACGGTAAAAATCCTGGAA
>NC_090745.1:96518399-96523399 GCF_036898095.1 Palaemon carinicauda
AAGTTAATTTCCTTAAGTGCTTCGGTTGAAGATGTAAATCTAGAGGCAAAATACAATACACTGGAAGCACAAACACAGAGAGAGAGAGAGAGAGAGAGAGAGAGAGAGAGAGAGAGGGGGGGGGTTATGAATACACATGCAAAACGACGAAGATTGGACCAGAAGTGCACACACACACACACACACACGGTCTGAACAAGATCTTTTCTCATTTCAAGCATTTTAATTCACTTGAAACTAAACGCAATAAGTTCCATTATATTTTTGTGGGCAAGTAATTTAGCAAGAGGTTTCCCCCATCAAAGCTACTAATGAACATTTGCAGAAAATGTATCTTAATCTGGGATTAATCTGAAGTCGTGGTTATACAGCTCATGAAACTGGTAACCGAGGAAAATCATATGATTAAGTTTGCAAGTATTCATGTGCGTATGTAAGCATAAAAGTTCAAAGTTGCAGCAAATGTCTATATATGAATTATCTGTTTTAATGTTGTTAAAATTTTTTTTAAATATTCAAAATATTCTATTTTGATTTTTCATTACTTATTATATCGTTTATTTATTTTCTTGCTTCCTTTCCTCACTGGGCTATTTTTCCCTGTTGGAGCCCTTGGGTTTATAGAATCTTGCTTTTCCAACTAAAGTTGCAGCTTGGCTAGTAGAAGTAGTAGTAATAATAATAATAATAATAATAATAATATGTATGTATGAATTTATGTCTAGAAGTCTATCACCAACACTGACATGGATTACTGATTGAATGTAACCAAATGGCCAGGTGTTGGGACGAGGAAGCCATTCAGCAGCGAGATACAGCTTTAGGAAAACCCTCAATTGCATAATTGAGTAGAACTTGTAAGACAGCCAGATGAACGAAAAGTAGCAGAAATGAAGGTAAAGTAGATAGGGTTTGCAGCCAAGTGAATGTAGCTAACCTGCGAAGAACCGAGAGTAATGCATACAGCACAAAGCGTGAGGCGTACCGACGGCAATACCTCTTTTCGGAGCCACATCAAAAGGCTGGTGAAAAACCTCTTGTGTACAATTTGTTACAAAGACCTAGTAAACTTGTAACTAAATAGTAAAGCCAAGCTCACCAATGCAGTGTCAATCTCGTGATTTAATGTGTTTTATTTACAACTGTTGTTTTTTCCCTTTCTGTAACCCTAATCACTCTTCCGTTCCCTGCAGCTCCCATTACTCCTTCACTTCCTCCAACTCCCATCACCTTTCACTCCTTGCAACCCCATTACCCTTTCACTCGCTGTCATTCCCATCCCTCTTTCAATCCCAGTAACCCCATCACTGTTTCATTCCTGCAACTCCCATCAATTTTTTCCTCCTTGCAAGCCCATCCCTCTTTCACTTACTTTCATTGCCATCCCTCTTTCACTCCCTGCAACCCCATCACCCTTTCACTTCATGCAACTCCCATCACTTTTTTACTACTTGGAACCCAATCACCTTTTCACTCCCTGACACCTTCATCACTCTTTCACTTCCTGCAACCCCATCACTTTTTTCATTCCCTGCAACTCCCATCACTATTTCCTGCTCTGCAACCTCAACATTCACTCCCTCCAATTCCAATCCTTTTTTCACTCTGCATCCCCTTCACTCTTTCACTCCTTGAAACCTCCATCACTCTCCCATCGTAGAATGACGCCACTTTTGACATTAATTTGATTGTTTCATTATAGCATGATTCATGACTATGGAGCTAATGCTATCTACCCTGTAATGGTAATCATAGGGAACTATGATTACCATTTTTAATACAATCGTAGACCCACGACTCCCACGGGGCCAGCGGACAGCGGACCAATGTTTGGAAACGCCTGCCTTAGGCAACAAATAGACGGTTGGAAATAATCAAGAACGCCCTAATAAGCACATTATAAAATTTATGAGATTGTAAATTTGAATTGAACGTGAAATATTACTGTCTTAAATTTGAAATTACTATGGCAAATCCTACATCTCCAGTTCGAAGTCATTTTTACGGGAATAAAAAAAAAAAAGTTATAAACCAAAATTATTCCATGCAACGTAATGTGACAGTGTATGTTGTGTCAACGTTAATTAGAGCGGGAACTGAAAAGTTAAAAGCTATTTTTAGTAGATTATATAAATCGTTGTTATTAGTAATTTACCGTTTTAATTGGTAAACACAAACAGGTATCACTGGATTTAAATTTGGTGTGCACAAAAACCCTACCATTATTTCTGATTATGTACATAATATATAATTCATCATTATGAATACAGTATAAAAGTACAGAAATTATTCTTCAAATTCCTTTGTCTTCAAATTCCTTTGTAATAACAGTGAAATGTATCAATCAATGACTATGTTGATAATGAGATATTAACAATATGATTACAGTAAAGATATAAAATATATGGATAATGTATAAGACAATGTCATATGAGTTTCATGATAACAACATCAGAGAAACACATAGCACCAAAAAAAAAAAAAAAAAAAAAAAAAAGCAGTAATATTTCTAAAGTTATTCTCAAGTACTATTTCACTCCAAGAAATAGTGTCGTATTTAAAAACAATGCTACAGTGAAAGAAGCCATTAAAATTATTTCTCTTGACAATGCTATAGGATATGTGCTTTAAATCTAATAAATATAATTTAAGAATTTTTATATAGTTCAAACTATAGTGTATAGTCAACATTGACCTTTTAATATGACAGGTGACGCTTCCGTGGAAAGACTTAACAAATATTCGATGTCCCATTTAAAGGTTTAAAGGTCGCTCATGAATGGCAGAGGCAAGGGACAGTGGCATTGCCCTAGCAATCAGAACAATGCCCTAGAGACTGACCATATATTATATGATCAGCGCCCAAGCCTCCTCTCCACCCAAGCTAGGACCGGGGGGGCCAGGCAGTGGCTGCTGATGACTCAGCAGATAGACCTATAGGCTCCCCCAAACCCCCCAACCTTAGCTCACAAGGATGGTAAGGTTGCAAACACTAATGGCACTAACGAGTCTGAGCGGGACTCGAGCTCCCGACTGGCAAACACCAGGCAGAGACGTTACCAATCAGGCCACAGCAACCTCTAATGAACTTGAATTATCTGAATAAAGAATAATTTCTTGCACAGAAAACTTCATTGACATTAGCCACTTCATACACTTAACTAGAAGGGCTATCATTAGTACGGTTAACATTTTTACACAAAATGCACCATACTTTCCAGTATTTCTTCCACAGCAATCATCTGACTCTCTCTCTCTCTCTCTCTCTCTCTCTCTCTCTCTCTCTCTGTATATATATATATATATATATATACACATGTATATATATATACAGTATATATATATATATAGATATATATATATATATATTTATATACACACACACACACACACATATATATATATATATATATATAATGAAAGATAATGAAGAATTCATGAACGTTTCGGTCTTTCAAAATCCATTACATACAATGTTGTAAATAACAGTAATTACAAGCATTAACTATCGATATTCATGAAGAACTTGCAACATAAATCAATCAATTTCCCGTGTTTTTTTTTTCCATGGAATATAATGCCCATTATGTGTATGGTGAGAAATGCCTACAGACTGTAATGGGACCACAATAAAATAAAGACAAAATCGTCACAAATAAGTACAAATTAATAGAAAATGCATACGTATATACATTCAGTAACTGAAAAAAATCGGAAAGGATAAAGATAAAATTAGAATTATGCACTAACAGTTTTACTAATAACAGAATATAGTTTTGGTTCATAAACGAATAACAGCATGAATAACTAAGACTCCTTAAGATATAAACACACTGTTGTTTAAAAATATATAATTTTTTTCTTTTCAGAAAATAAAAGAGGCAAAAGACCAAAATAGGCTAAATTATTCGTTTAATCTATTAGAATTCATCTAGAATTTACAGGATAAAAGAAAACATAATTACTAGTAAATAAAAAAAGATATTGAGAATTCTAGCTCTGTCAGAGGTGGTTAATTCATTTTAATAGAGCAGTTAGTAAATTCATCCTAAAAAAATTAAAAAGCTCCTAACAAAGATCATAAAAAACCATCAATACCTAAAAAATATCCAAAATATATTGGGATTTAGATCTATAACAGAGTTTACATCATTATCATCTACAAAAATAACAAATACAACCGTTTCTGGTCCCCTGGAGTACAAAGGCCTAAGGCATGTCCTTATTCATGTCTGGGGTTTGAGCCATTTTTTCATCCCCACGTTGGCCACTGCAGATTGGTGATAGTGGGAGACTTGGGCTGATCGCTCACAGCAACCAAGTTAGTATTTGGGTGACCCTAACTAGTACAGCTTTGTTGCTCTTGCAGATACACAAGCACTTTCACCACGTTAAGGTATCCCCACTTATTTGGACCATAGAAAATCTATCAATATAACTTTGAGAGTTTTTCAAAAAAAAAAAAAAAAAAAAAAAAAAAAAAAAAAAAAAAAAAAAAACTCCATCAAAATTCTTTAAAGGAGATGATCCGAGTCTTTTTATTGTTGATATATGACATATCTGTTTTTGACGTTGTTAATAGTTTATATAGGACATATCTGTTTTGAAGCTGTTACTGTTCTTAGAATGATATATTGTTAATTTATTCTCATCATTTATTTATTTCCTTATTTCATTTCCTCACTGGGCTATTTTTCCCTGTTGGACCCCTTGGGCTTATGGCATCTTGCTTTTCCAACTAGGGTTGTAGCTTGGCTAGTAATAATAATAATAATAATAATAATAATAATAATAATAATAATAATAATAAAGATTTCCAAAAGGAATAAGAGGGTTTTAGTATTTCCGAACCATATAATTCCTGTTCATCTATCAACTTTATCATTTTACAACATGCACTTGGAGTGCTTGCAAATAGTCTACCTTCGGCTAAGAAAACACACAGGGGCAGTGTGATGGTTATCAAATGCTAATTATATTCAGGATATGAATAAATATTT
>NC_090745.1:96539099-96541599 GCF_036898095.1 Palaemon carinicauda
AACCAGCTCCGACAATGGAGCGCAAGGCAATTGAACGCAAAACAAGTGAGCGCAGTAACATTTGAACGCCCCACATTTAAATGCAAGAAATTCAAAATACGGTTATTACAGCCGGGTTTGATTGAAAAGCCCCCCCCCCCCTCTCTCTCTCTCTCTCTCTCTGTCTCTCTCTCTCTCTTCGTATTTACTATATGGTTATTACCTTGGTTACTACCATACTTGTTACAATCGTTAAACTCATTCCCTTTTCGAAATATCAAAACATTTTGAGATAAGTTTATTGTTTTATTAAGAAATAAGTGGAAAAAACTAATGGGAAATTTTTAATCTTTATTTGGTATGATATGTAAATAAAAATCATATCTAAACAGAAATATGGAAGCTTGAATTTATATTTACCCCTGTAAATACCAAAAAATATCTCAGAACATTTCATATTACTATTTATGCAGTCTAATACTAAAAGATCAATCTCACATGCAAAGGAAAATTTTCCCAGCATATGTATTAACAAAATCTTGAATTACATCTATTTCCCATATGTTACATGGAACCGACAATGACATTTTCATTTCAGTTACCGTTGTACTATCCGCTAAAGGGAATGATACTTTTAAGCAGTGGTTCTTAACCTCTGTTCGATCGAACCACAGGAGTTCGGGTGAGGCAGTCTCGGGAGTTCTTCGGAGGTAACATAACACAAATGCTATGAGATTGGCACTTGCCAAGGTTATGTCGCGGATTTCTGAAATTGCCTCTCAAAGGCAAACCAGCAATAGTCGCATTGATTTGCAATAAGAATTCATTATATTTTTGTTTTGAGTTCATATTTTGTTGATTTTGTTCTTTGAACACAGTGTTGATATTGTGCATTAATACAATATATAACTGTTTTAAATTTGAAAAATTTGCTAATATATTTAGGTGTAATTTTCTTTTTCTTTTCCCCTTTACTTCATTTACCTATATATATTATATATATATATATATATATATATATATAAACACCACACACACACACATATGTATACATATATATATATACCATATATATATATATATATTGTATATACATATACATATATATATATATATACATATACATACATATTTATATATATATAGATATTATATATATACATATATATTATATATACATATACATATATATATATATTATATGTATATATATACATATTTATATATATAGTATATATATATATATATATATATATATATATATATATATATATATATAAATATACATATATTTCCAACTATGAAAGGTTCGATGAATGTACATATGACACTTACAGGGTTCAGTACCTCCAACAAGGTTAAAAAACCACTGCTTTGGAGGAACAGCAACTACGTCAGGAAACAAACTAAATTGTCTCTTGAATGACTCGCCTTGGATGAGCGATTGATGCAAAGCCCCTTTCAAGAAATCGCATCGTTGATAAGATAGCCACGAACATTTCCTTTCCTCACTGGGGCTATTTTTCCCTGTTGGAGCCCTTGGGCTTATAGCATTCCGATTTTCCAACTAGAGTTGTAGCTTGGCTAATAATAATAATAATAATAATAATATTATAATTATTATTATTATTATTATTATTATATTATAATAATAATAATAATAATAATAATAATAATAATAATAATAATAATAATAATAATAATAATACATGATGGTGATCACTGGCAGATGTGCATTCATCTTCAAAACCTTATGTCCTACCTTTGCACTTTCCATTTACAAACGTCTTGACTCTTAGCTATTCTTATGGTCTCCGTCGACTCTGTAACAGTAAGTTTCTTACCATATATTCTATTTTTCTTTAGACCCATGTTACCTTATCTTTATCAGGTGTTCTGTGAAATGAAATTCCATCAAAGGGGCTTTTCCTTTGAGATGGATTTCTAAAAATTTCCTGAACAGGATGATTTTAACGATGTCATAGCCTAACAATAAAGAAACAAAACGCACGCATACACAAAGTTTTCAGGTGAGTGTTATTTACTTTTCCTAAATGGAATGATTTTAACGATGGCAACCAAGCAGCAATTGAGGAGAGAGAGAGAGAGAGAGAGAGAGAGAGAGAGAGAGAGAGAGAGAGAGACTGTAATAGCCGTATTTTGAATGAATGGCGCTCTAATGTCAGCGCTCAAATGTTACTATGCCAATTTTCTTGAGCTTGATTGTCGACGCTCTTATTGACTTGCGTTCAAATGTCGGATACGTTCAAAATCCTACCATATACCTTTCATGGTATACTAAAAGCCCAAAACTTCTATAATTCTTGTAGTTATACTTGTTTCTCCAGGCATATTCCTTTAAAACTTATCCTACAACCAGACATATCTTACTTTCCCTTGGTAGCAAGTAGCATCATCTAAATTGCAATCTTATCGAATCCTGTTGACTTTCCTTCCTTAAACTTCTTAAATTCCATTCTTAAATCTCGAACAGTCACTTAAATTTCCAGCCTTATAACAA
>NC_090745.1:96554099-96559099 GCF_036898095.1 Palaemon carinicauda
ATATATATATATATATATATATATATATATATATATATATATATATATATATATATATATATATATTTACACTGTCCTGTGTCCGCATGTATATAAAAATGTCATATTTCTTCATTTATTCGTATATAAAAACTTAAGTTTATTTATATAATAAAAACAAAATAGAAATATCAAATTATCTAGTTATTGATAATCTTATATATATATACACACATATATATATATATATATATATATATATATATATATATATATATATATATATATATATATATATATACGAGACAAGATTAATAAACTCATCATAGCAGACGCAGGTCTCGCCGGCAAAGGGAGATTAATGCATATGATAGTGCTCAGCTTTAACAGAGAAGAGGGAATCAGACAGAAATTATTGAAGAGGATTTCGTTGGGAACGCCCAAACTCGCGTAAGCTACCCTCTACAGAACTACACACAGACATATTAGTATACAGACACATACGCATATATATGTGTGCGTGCACGAATGTGTGTGCACGAGCGCGCTTTTATGTGATATAAATATTATTTTCAATTTAAAGTAGATGACGTTAATCATTACTCAAAAGTCACTTTATACAACCAAGCAGACTTTGGTGACAGCAGCCTCCTACTTCTCTATTTGCATTGCTAGTCACCTCGGCCTTATATATTAGTATGGTCTTCATTGCATAAGTCCCTTTCTTTCTAGAACCTACATCACCCAAAATTCTGACAATTCTATTTTTTTTCGCTTTTTTTTTTTTTGTAAGGAATAACACCTTTTTGAAAAACACTTGTCAAGGATCTAGATTCTTTTTCGCTTCTATTCTCAAAGTTTACACTAAACAACATGATACGTCTTCTTGAGCTTACTCTGATTACCAAAATAAGTCGTCTTAAGCTTACTCTGACCACGAAAATAAGTCGTCTTGAGCTTACTCTTGACACCAAAATACGTCTTCTTGAATTTATTTTGAAGACCGAAATAAGCCTTCATAAGCTTACTCAGACCACCAAAATAAGTCGTCTAGACCTTACTCTGAACACCAAAATAGGTCTTCTTGGGCTTACTCTGAACACCAAGGTAGGTCTACTCGGGCTTACTGTGAATACCAAAATTCGTCTTCTTGATCTTACTCTGAATCCCAAAATAAGTCTTTTAAGCTTACTCCGACACCAAAATAAGTCGTCTTAAGCTTACTCTGAACATCAAAATAGGACTTCTTGGGCTCACTCTCAACACCAAGATATATCTTCTTGAGATTACTCTAAATACCAAAATACGCCGTCTTGAGCTTAGTCTGAACACTAAAATACATCATCTTGAACTTACTCTGAACACCAAAATACGTCTTCTTGAGCTTACTCTGAACACCATAATACACTTTGAACTTACTCAGAACACCAAAATACGTCTCTTTCAGCTTACTCCGAGCAACAGAATATGTCTTCTTGAGCTTACTCTGAACACCCCGATACGTTTTGTTGAGCTAACTCTGAACACCCATGTCTTCTTGGGCTTACTCTGAACACCCCGATACGTTTTGTTGAGCTAACTCTGAACACCCCATGTCTTCTTGGGCTTACTCTGAACACCCCGATACGTTTTGTTGAGCTAACTCTGAACACCGCATGTCTTCTTGGCTTACTCTGAACACCCCAATACGTTTTGTTGAGCTAACTCTGAACACCGCATGTCTTCTTGGGCTTACTCTGAACACCACGATGCGTTTTGTTGAGCTAACTCTGAACACCGCATGTCTTCTTGGGCTTACTCCGAACAGCACGATGCGTTTTGTTGAGCTAACTCTGAACACCGCATGTCTTCTTGGGCTTACTCCGAACAGCACGATGCGTTTTGTTGAGCTAACTCTGAACACCGCATGTCTTCTTGGGCTTACTCGAACAGCCGATACGTTTTGTTGAGCTAACTCTGAACACCGCATGTCTTCTTGGGCTTACTCTGAACACCCCGATACGTTTTGTTGAGCTAACTCTGAACACCGCATGTCTTCTTGGGCTTACTCTGAACACCCCGATACGTTTTGTTGAGCTAACTCTGAACACCGCATGTCTTCTTGGGCTTACTCTGAACACCCCACGATACGTTTTGTTGAGCTAACTCTGAACACCGCATGTCTTCTTGGGCTTACTCTGAACAGCACGATGCGTTTTGTTGAGCTAACTCTGAACACCGCATGTCTTCTTGGGCTTACTCCGAACAGCACGATGCGTTTTGTTGAGCTAACTCTGAACACCGCATGTCTTCTTGGGCTTACTCCGAACAGCACGATGCGTTTTGTTGAGCTAACTCTGAACACCGCATGACTTCTTGGGCTTACTCCGAACAGCACGATGCGTTTTGTTGAGCTAACTCTGAACACCGCATGACTTCTTGGGCTTACTCCGAACAGCACGATGCGTTTTGTTGAGCTAACTCTGAACACCGCATGACTTCTTGGGCTTACTCCGAACAGCACGATGCGTTTTGTTGAGCTAACTCTGAACACCGCATGACTTCTTGGGCTTACTCCGAACAGCACGATGCGTTTTGTTGAGCTAACTCTGAACACCGCATGACTTCTTGGGCTTACTCCGAACAGCACGATGCATTTTGTTGAGCTAACTCTGAACACCGCATGTCTTCTTGGGCTTACTCCGAACGTTTTGTTGAGCTAACTCTGAACACCGCATGACTTCTTGGGCTTACTCTGAACAGCACGATACGTTTTGTTGAGCTAACTCTGAACACCGCATGTCTTCTTGGGCTTACTCCGAACAGCACGATGCGTTTTGTTGAGCTAACTCTGAACACCGCATGACTTCTTGGGCTTACTCCGAACAGCACGATGCGTTTTGTTGAGCTAACTCTGAACACCGCATGACTTCTTGGGCTTACTCCGAACAGCACGATGCGTTTTGTTGAGCTAACTCTGAACACCGCATGACTTCTTGGGCTTACTCCGAACAGCACGATGCGTTTTGTTGAGCTAACTCTGAACACCGCATGACTTCTTGGGCTTACTCCGAACAGCACGATGCATTTTGTTGAGCTAACTCTGAACACCGCATGTCTTCTTGGGCTTACTCCGAACGTTTTGTTGAGCTAACTCTGAACACCGCATGTCTTCTTGGGCTTACTCCGAACGTTTTGTTGAGCTAACTCTGAACACCGCATGACTTCTTGGGCTTACTCCGAACAGCACGATGCGTTTTGTTGAGCTAACTCTGAACACCGCATGACTTCTTGGGCTTACTCCGAACAGCACGATGCGTTTTGTTGAGCTAACTCTGAACACCGCATGACTTCTTGGGCTTACTCCGAACAGCACTATGCGTTTTGTTGAGCTAACTCTGAACACCGCATGACTTCTTGGGCTTACTCCGAACAGCACGATGCATTTTGTTGAGCTAACTCTGAACACCGCATGTCTTCTTGGGCTTACTCCGAACGTTTTGTTGAGCTAACTCTGAACACCACATGACTTCTTGGGCTTACTCTGAACAGCACGATACGTTTTGTTGAGCTAACTCTGAACACCGCATGTCTTCTTGGGCTTACTCCGAACAACACGATGCGTTTTGTTGAGCTAACTCTGAACACCGCATGACTTCTTGGGCTTACTCCGAACAGCACGATGCGTTTTGTTGAGCTAACTCTGAACACCGCATGACTTCTTGGGCTTACTCCGAACAGCACGATACGTTTTGTTGAGCTAACTCTGAACACCGCATGTCTTCTTGGGCTTACTCTGAAAAGCACGATACATTTTGTTGACCTAACTCTGAACACCACATGTCTTCTTGGGCTTACTCTGAACACGAGGATACGTTTTGTTGAGCTAACTCTGAACAACACATGTCTTCTCGGGCTTACTCTGAACACCCCGATACGTTTTGTTGAGCTAACTCTGAACAACACATGTCTTCTTGGGCTTACTCTGAACACCACGATACGTTTTGTTGAGCTAACTCTGAACAACACGTCTTCTTGGGCTTACTCTGAACACGACGATACGTTTTGTTGAGCTAACTCTGAACAACACACGTCTTCTTGGGCTTACTCTGAACACCACGATACGTTTTGTTGAGCTAACTCTGAACAACACATGTCTTCTTGGGCTTACAGTGAACACTAATAAATGTCTTATTGAGCTTACTCTAAAGAACAAAATACGTTTTCTTGAGGTTACTCTAAAAAAAGAAAAAAAAATACGTTTGCTTAAGCTTACCCTGAACAACAAAATGCGGCGCCTTGAGCTTACTCTGAACATAAAAAATACGTCTTCTTGAGCTTGTTCACAACAAAATATATCATCTTTATTTTTACTATATTCCTCTATCTACACTTTCTAAAACTTCACCATTCGGTACTTCTTTCACTAATGGTGAATTCTTGTTCTAGATAATTTTCTCGCTTAATGTTTTTGTAATTTACCGCCTTTGTTTTTATACTTTGTTTTTATCTTTTATTGTTATCACTTCTTTGAATTGTCGTAAAATCTTTCGTTATGTTATACTCAATTATTCAGCCACTCTCTCTCTCTCTCTCTCTCTCTCTCTCTCTCTCTCTCTCTCTCTCTCTCTCTCTCTCTCTCTCTCTCTCTCTCTCTCTCTCTCTCTCTCTCCACGTTAATTACACTCTTTAAAAAAAACTCAATTTCAATAGGAAATTCTTCGTAAAAAATACTGTTCTCAGCCGTATTTCAGTAAAATACAGGCTACCGTAATTTTTACCATACATTTTTATTATCTTTCATGGGTTGGTGACCGTAATATCATTATTTTTACGTCAATATATCCGTTTTCAAAACAGCAAATGCCTGACAACATTAATTCCAGGATTTTTACCGTTTTTTACGGCAAAGTTTTAACAATGTATACAAAGATAAAATAAATTAAAATCTGCCGTTGTCGAACCGAACAATTAATATATCTTTTTAGAAAACTACGCTCCACTTTTCTTACCCGTTATACTTACTGTGACTAATAATTAGC
>NC_090745.1:96564099-96574099 GCF_036898095.1 Palaemon carinicauda
CAAAAAACGGAGCAATCCTTGTATTACCAACTTAAGATTACTTTAATAACATTACGTTCTGGTTACGAAAGATGAGAAGGGAATAAAATCAAGGGCAAATTAATCAAGGCCTGAGAAAGAATCGTCACATGACAGAGAGAGAGAGAGAGAGAGAGAGAGAGAGAGAGAGAGAGAGAGAGAGAGAGAGAGAGAGAGAGAGAGAGAGAGAGAGAGAATTTCTCTGAACCAAGCAAAGACATTTTCGAAATATCCTTGTTTCCAACAAACTTGGAATGCCTAAACGCACAAACACAAACCCATTTGCAACCAGTATGCACTTTACTCCCCTAAAACGAGCAGTGATTATCAACACCCTGATAAAACCACCTGCAATGAAACATGCGAAACAAAAACAAAAAAAGCCACAAACAGGTTTCTAATTTACTCGTGTCAGACGAAGAATACAACTGTGTACATCCGATACAGGTGAAAGGGGGCGGGGAGGCAGGAACAGAGGAGGAGGATGGCCTGGGACTCCTAGAAGGATCTCGCATCTTAGACCCCCCCCCCCCCCCGCCCCCCAACACTTCTCAGTAACCATAGGTCCTGTATCTTCATGCTCGGTCCCATTTGCACCCTCCGCTAACGCGGCTTACATATCACATTCACGCAGAGTGGGTCCCAGGTGCCGTCACATATGGTTACCGGAATACGAACCAGTCCTTCTCTCTCTCTCTCTCTCTCTCTCCTCTCTCTCTCTCTCTCTCTCTCTCTCTCTCTCTCTCTCTCTCTCTATGCTGTGATTCATCTCAATTTTCAGAACAACACTTCATACCTTAGAGGAAAAATACTTAAGTTTTCCTCTACAAGAGGAAGACTGGAACACATTCCTGTATTTTTTTGTCTTTTGACCCTCTAGGTCAGGTTCGCATTCCTTCCCCCTCCAGGATACTTGGATACGTCAGGACGCACTCTTGTATTCTCAATTAGGTTTTGATGGTATGTCAGGTAGTATTGGCAAGGACCCGCGTAGCGGCCCCGATCACCAACAGGATCTCGCTAAAAAGTACGGCACTGTTGACCGTATCATTAAAATCTAATTATCGGGAACGGGTCCGTATTGACAGCACATCACTTAATAATACAGCCAGCGGCACGTTTCTCAATCTGTCATTCTGAATGTAAAACAGTTCGTATCAGTACCTGGGATTTCACTGCATTTGTACTCTTGAATATATTTTTTTTCTATGAGTAGATGGAATGTGATATTTTTTATTTACTATGAGAGACCTTTATCAATGTGCTGTAATGTTGATATTAGATGTTACTTTATCCCTTTGAATGGATTTAGGGTGTCCCTTCCCCATAAGACACCCTAAATCCATTCAAAGGGATAAAGTAACATCTAATATCAACATTACAGCACATTGATAAAGGTCTCTCATAGTAAATAAAAAATATCACATTCCATCTACTCATAGAAAAAAAATATATTCAAGAGTACAAATGCAGTGAAATATTAACATACATGCAATAAGAAATAATAGAGATCCCGAAGGAGAGCATTTTCTTAAGCCATCCAATCTGGAGAGGAGAGGCGTGCATTTACATGTAACGTGAGAGAGAGAGAGAGAGAGAGAGAGAGAGAGAGAGAGATTTATATACAGAAGAGCAGAGATGAAAACTTTGAGAGAGAAATATACTGATAGAAAGAGGAAGATTAATCCACAAAGAAATACAGAATTTTGCTCAAAGAAGAAAACAGACATACTTCGACGGGAACAAAGAAGACCACTACTACGTACACGTCATATTTGATATTATTATCATTGCAATTATTATTATTATTATTATTGTTATTATCATTATTATTATTATTATTATTATTATTATTAGTGTTAGCTGTAAGCTACAACCCTAGTAGGAAAAGCACAGGATGCTTTAAGCCCAAGCTTTCGAACAGGCAAAAATAGCCCAGTGAGGAAAGGAAATAAAGAAATAAACCACAAGAGAAGCAAAGAGAAGTAATCAACATTTAAAATAAAATATATTAAGAACGTCAACAGCGTTCTTTCATTCAATTGATCAACTGATTAATTCATAGGAATTTTATCAACAAATAAAGAGAATGTAATTTCGATTCTATATAATTTACCTCCACTGCGTATTCCAAATCATTGCTAAACTAATTACTCTGTTAAAAGTCGTGTAATTTAATTACCCTGATAAAAAGTAAAGGGACAGTTTAATCATTTTATTACCTGTTGGCGTAATTGTTGATAATTTGTTAATATGTATTTTAAAATAGGGGACGAAATGTAATACATATTTTCATGCATACAGCATATTCCCATACCCATGTAAACACACAAATACACACACACACACAAATATATATATATATATATATATATATATATATATATATTTCATCTCCTACGCCTATTGACGCAAAGGCCCTCGGTTAGATTTCGCCAGTCATCTCTATTTTGAGTTTTTAAATCAATATATATATATATATATATATATATATATATATATATATATATATATACATATACATATATATATATATATAAATATATATACATACTATGTAAATAAACAGTATTTATATAAATATAAACATATATATATATATATATATATATATATATATATATATATATTACATGTAAATAAACAGCATATATATATGCATATATATATATATATATATATATATATATTACATGTAAATAAACAGCATATATATATATATATATATATATATATATATATATACATATACCTCAACGTAAATATAAACCAGTGGTTTCATATACACTAATAATATCTTTCTTTTCCAGCAGTTTACAGAAAACCCGAATTAGTTTTCAAGTTTTTGTTTTTTAAGAGTGACATAACGATCACCATACCTGGGAAAGGCCGACTGCATTTTTGTTTTGATATATGAACACAAACTTCGAAAGGATACCATCCGTTGTTTCTCACCTCTTCATTATAAACTTTTCAAACTTGGGTTTGCTGGTTGCTTAAGTTTCTGTTTCCGTATAGTACTTTTTGTCTCATGAAATTACATTACAATTTTACAAATCAAGGATATTTTATCAATCTAATATGATCTTTGCAGAAATACATAATTTTTCTACATGCATCAGTGCATCTATTTCTATGGTAATAAAACTAAGACAATATTATCAGTGTGGTTAATATATATATACATATATATATATATATATATATATATATATATATATATATATATATATATATATATATATATATATATATATATATATTTATATATATATAAAATATATACTGTATATACATATATATGTATATATATACATATATATATATATATATATATATATATATATATATATATATATATATATGCATAAATTATTCACAACAAGCCTAGAAGTAGTTTTTAAGAATCTAGATAAGGAAAATGAAGCAATTAACATCAATGGGGAATAGCTTAATATCTTATGAACTGGAGATTACATACTTCTATTTAGTGAAACATGGGAATGGGAAGAATGGCAATAGATGATGGAAGATTTGAATATAGGAAGCAGAAATATAGTAATAAAATTTAATAGGAGTAAAAGTAAGACGTTTACTAAAACTGCAGTGACAGCAAATACGGGTTATGGACGAACCTCATAGACGTTGTTAACGAATTATGTACTTAGAACAGACAGTAAGTGTTTCCCTAAGACATGAAACTAAAATTAAACGAAGGATACGCATGGGATAGAGAGCTTTGGTAAACAAATTGAGATTATGAAAAGTAAAATGTAGCTTTCTCTAAAAACAAACCTATTTAATCAGATAGTCCTACCAGTATTATCTTATACATCAGAAACTTGGAGGCTTAATAAAGCCTTATAATATGAGCTAGTTACAGTTCAAAGAGCTATTTAAAGAATAATGATGGGAATAACATTAAGAGACATAAAAGAGCAGCATGGATACGAGAGCAAACTAAAGTAGAGGATATTCTAACATGTAAGATAGAGAAATGGACATGGGAAGGATATATAAATGAGAATAGCAGATCATAGATGGTCAAAAATGATAAAAGAATGTGTTACTATTGAGTCCAAACAAAGCAGGAGCCTAGGAAGAGAAAACAATGAATTAACGAACTCAAAAAATTTGCGAGTATAGAATGGCATAGACAGTAAACAGATGCGAGTAGAAGAACATGCATGAGGCTTTTGTCTTCCAGTGGATAAGCAACGGATGATGATGATAATGATGTGTGTGTGTATATATATATATATATATATATATATATATATATATATATATATATATATATATATATATATATATATATATATATATATATATATATGTATATATATATGCATATATATATATATATACATATACATAGATATATTTATATACATATATATATACACATACATATATATATGTGTCTGTGTATATACAGTTGTAGAAAATTATACTACTTCTATATTCAGTAGCTATTAGGAACCTCACAAACATGCATTAAACGTTTATATCTCCATCATCAGAAAAAAAAAGAAAAAAAAAACTACTACTACCCGTAACGTTAGTCTTTAAAGAAACTTTTACCTTCTCTGCGTTTCCTATTATTTTATCTACTGGATAACGATGGCGTTCTTCGGTTGCAATTTCTACAGAAAAGTATTGTTTTCATCTTGGATTGTCTTCCATTCTCCTTTGTCTCTTGTTTTTTGTTTTATTTGATAGTTTTTTTTTTGTCAAGGTAACGAGAAACTCGTCCACGGACTTCTTTTTAGATCCTAATTGCCATCTCTGGAAGGCTTGTTTGTCATATTGTCCGTTTCTGACACACACACACACACACACACACATACAAATACCTTCACTTTGTTACTTTGATTTTTATACTTTCGCCAGCAATGCTAATGGATTTTACAAAATCATACTCGTCCGTTTGTTTGTTTGTTTGCCTCTCTTTCCTTAATGTTTTTATAAAGTTAAGAGATGAATTTTAATATCTAGGCAAAGGATAAGCTTTGGAATAAGTTAAAGTTAACATCGTCTTGAAAAAATATTACGATTCAAATGAGATAACATTTCGACAGGTTTGAAAATCTACAAGAATAAAACTTTAAAATCAGAAATTGTAATTGAAAGAATTTGGTTATTGAAGTGTTTTGTGACCATGTAGTTTTTACTTTTACTTAGGTTGTTTTCTTTTCATTCATTTTAATTTGACTTTTTCACAGACTGTATTTTGACAGGAATGATCTAAAGCTTTTCCAATAAGGTCGCTGAATTGTGTAAATATTTTCTCCATCTATCCTGCTATGGCCCCTTTTATTACCTCTCTCTCTCTCTCTCTCTCTCTCTCTCTCTCTCTCTCTCTCTCTCTCTCTCTCTCTCTCTCTCTCTCTCTCTCATGTAAACTTATAGCCATTTTGTCTCGACATCCCCAAGTTAAGTGGAACAGCGTACCATGTACATGCCCCCTTTATCACTTCCTTATGAAATGTTAGGCCTACAGGCGTGCCTTCATCGGCCGAGAGGCCTATAGGTCAAAGAGAAATGAAGGTAGTGGGAGGGAGGGGCGAGGGAGGGAGGGGAGGAGGGGGAGGGGGGAAGGATCAGTGGGAGATTATGAGAGACGCGGATAGCCGCGTAAAGAGTAGATCACTCTTATCAACATGGCGTCTGGCAAGAGGCGGAGTGAGATGGAAGACCGATAGACATGCTCGTGTGGGACGTCATTATTCAAAAGGTCCAAAAGTGGGTAATGTAGACGGGAGGGGGAATGTTATGGAAAGAGGGAACGGGGTAGGGGGTGGAGGGGGGGGGGGGAATTAAGGTAGTGGGTGCTGCTTCTGACCTTGCCTAGGAGGAGAGATTGGTGTGTAGTTGCATGACCGAGGGGTTTCGGCTTGTGATTGATGGGGACCACGAGACTGTACCATCCGTTATTATTATATTTTTGGCTTCTATCTCTTTATTGCAAAGATTATAATGCAAATATGATTAGTTTTGACAATGTAAGGACTTATCTGTTGAATTCCTATATTTTCATTCTTATTGAAGAAAATCTTAATTCAAGCACATGAGACAATTCAAATATTTTGAGCAAAGACTACTGGAGCAGGTAATCAAATTACTAAATCTAGAATACTTTAGATAAAAAAGAAGTAGGAGTAAAAGTGAAAACAAATCAAAATCATTCTCTCCATAGAAATCTCTAAACCACCCACGCACGCGCGCATGTGTATATTTATAAATAAATAAACAGTCAGAAAGTCACATAGATACAGTTTTATTTCAGCTTATCTTCATTTGTAAGTGCAAAAAGCTTTTACGGTGGAGACAATAGGAAATGCTATGAGAAAATAAACGGAATGTCTTCTCTCCAGTCATTACTACTATTGCTTCCACTGATACAACTAATATATGGATATATATATGTGTATATATATATAAATATATATATATATATATATATATATATATATATATAAATATATATATATATATATATATATATATATATATATATATATATATACATACATATATATCTTCAGCCATTGCTAGTCCACTGCAGGACAAGGGGCTCGAACATGCCCCTCCATTCCCGTTTGTTTATGGTCTTTTCAGGCCAGTCTATTCTCGCAAATTTTGTTAGCTCGCCAATTCATCGTCTTCTCTTCCTTCTGTTTTGCATGCAAATTCTAATAGAGAGAGGGGCACACATTCTGTTATTCTTAATGTCCATCTATCATATCATCTGCCATTCTCATTATGTTTCCTACCCATGTCCATGTCTCTTTTAAATGTTGTTAGAATATCCTCTACTTTAGTTTGCTGTTGTATCCAAGTTGCACTTTACTGTCTATGAGTGTTATTCTCATCTTTGAATGTAACTAGCTTATGTTCTAAAGCTTTAGTAAAGCTTCAAGCTTCTGATGAATGAATTAATATATTTTCTCCCTTTGAAGGAATGCCTTTGGTAAATAAGCAAGTCCCTAGAGGTTGCTAGTCCTCTACCTTCACCTTTAACTGCTAGTATCCACTTACAGCCTGTTCGACCTTTATGCAAGAGACTGGGATCAAATGCAGTCCCAGAAGTTTACAGTTGGAACACTGACCCACTCAATCTCGTTATCGACCGTCCCCACTCATCCTCCTACGGTTGGTAGCGCCAAACTTCACTTAATTCTATCAAACCTGAGCAGTATTTCAACTTAGATTCATGAAGTCACGAAGTGGAAGTTTTTGACAGACCCCATAAATATACAGCGACTCACACAAATACATACAGCATATACATTATATGTATATCTCACCATCATCATCATCTCCTACGCCTATTCACGTAAAGGGTTCTGCCAAAACTTTAGCAGTAATGAAAGCCTTCAAAGACGAGGAATAAATGATACTTATGTTAGAACGCTTGAATACATTTAAATTATCATTATTACTATTATTATTATTACAAGCTTCAATACGATTTTAACCGTCAGCTCTATCTTGAGCTTTTAATTCAATACTTTTCCATTCATCATCTCTTACTTCACGCTTCATAGTTCTCAGCCATGTAGGCCTGGGTCTTCCAACTCTTCTAGTGCCCCGTGGAGCCCAGTTGAACGTTTGGTGAACTAATCTCACTTTGGGAGTGCGAAGAGCATGCCCAAAACCATCTCCATCTACCCCTCACCATGATCTCATCCCCAATTCTTCTTCACCCAAGGGGTTAACTACTGCACTGTAATTGCTCAGTGACTCCTTTCCTCTTGGTAAGGGTAAAAGAGACTTTTTAGCTATGTAAGCAGCTCTTCTAGGAGAAGCACACTCCAAAATCAAACCGTTGTTCTCTAGTCTTGGGTAGTGCCATAGCCTCTGTACCATGCTTGAGGATACACTTGGGTATACTATTGTATATAATTTCTCTTCCCCTTGATTTTAATATTGTTACTGGTCTTAAAATATTTAATTTTTCATTGTTTCCTTTCCTCACTGGGCTATTTTCCCTGGGGCCCCTGGGCTTATATCATCCTTCTTTTCTAACTAGGGTTGTAGCTTAGCAAGTAATAATAATGATAATAATGTGGCAAGCGAGTAATCTCTCTTAAGAGTCTCATTTCTAATCCTGTCCTGCCATTAAACTCCCAATATTCTTTTGAGAGCTTTGTTCGCAAATCTACTAAATCTACTGGAGATTGTTTCATTGTCATACCATGACTCACGTCCATACTGTAACACAGATCTCACTAAACTGATATATAGCCTGATCTTTATATGTAATTTCGTGTGATTTGATTTCCCAATTTTACTTTACCTATCCCTTGTTTGTATTTGTTGTTTTCGATCTTTCATTAAACTCCAGTTCTAAAGACCCTGTATTAGAGATCATAGTTCCTAAATGCGTAAATGATTCAATGTCAATAATCCTTTCTCCTTCCAATGATATTTCATCTTCCATTACATACTCTGTTCTCTTCATATTCATCTTTCTTGTATTTATCTAGAGCCCAATCTCCTGTGATACTTCATGCATTCTGGTAGGCAAGAATTGCAAATCCTGAAGTCTCCAACTGTTCTACGCATTACAAAATCCATAATAGGGATAAATAACATAGATGACAACACATTCCCTTGGAGTATTCAGCTTTTTACTGGAAATTCAACGAATATGACTCCGCTAACATTAACATTGCACTTACTATGCTCATGAACAGACTTAAGCAAACGTAAATATTTAAGAGGAATTACACAATAAAGCAGGAATTTCCACAAAATTGGCTGGTGCACACTATCAAAGGCTTTTTCATAGTCTACAAACGTCATCACAAGTGGATTTCTATATTCCACGCATTGATGTATAACATGTCTCAAAATGAAAATTTGGTCAGTACAAATTCCACCTTTTCTAAATCCTGCTTGTTCATCTCAAAGCTTTTCATCAATCTTTCCCTCTAGTCTCTTTAAAATAAGCATACTATATATTGCATTTTCATGCAAACTGAAGTAAGTGTGATGCCTCTGTAATTATTGCAATCAGTCAAGTCTCCCCTTTTTGCCATTTTCACCAACACCCCCCAAGTCCCATTCATCAGGTTTTGCCTCTTCATGACAAATTCTACAAAATAATCTTGTCAGTATTCTGGGAGTCACTATCATTTTAAGCCAGTATCATCTCTGCAGTTATTCCATCATAACCAAGGGCTTTCCAACTCCTAAGTTTTTTAATGATAGCTTCGACTTCAAACACACTGAATTCATTCATGGGCACATCAAGGTTTCCACCAGCTTCAGGTATATCAATCAACTTGTTCCCTTCGCATCTCCCATACAAATGTATGTATATCTACATTAACATAATATATATGTATGTATGTATGTATGTATATATATATACATATATAAGTAATCATATGACAGTTGAGGCACGAGGAACATGATATATGTATAAAGCCATGGAAATAAAAAGGAAAAACCTTAATGTCTTTAGCACTTTCGTCTTATTGGCATCGTCAGATTCAATAGTAGTATTGTATCGTCACTAAGACATCAGTTTTTTTTTTTTTTTTTTTTTTTTTGGTAATACACTGACACAGCATGAATACCATTAACATTATATAATACTAATGACAATAATAATAATACTTTTGATATATAAACAAGGGTATTAATGGGTTTTGAAAATATCAATGAATTTTACCAACAGTATGTTAGGGAGTAAATAGCCAATGATACAAATAACAGCAGCCAGTACAAAGAGGATTGAAAGATAAAAATAAGCCACTAAAAACAGCAATAATAATAAGAAAAATGTTGAGAATTCAACAAAGGTAAAAAAATATATATAATTGGAAAAGGTAACACGTTAATATAAGAATAATACAACAGTGAAAACTTTTTATGATATTATACAACAGAGCGCTGGTCTTTAATGGATACAAATAATAACAACTACAACAATAATACAGAAATGAGGAGGCGGCGGCGAGGAAACAGT
>NC_090745.1:96579099-96606599 GCF_036898095.1 Palaemon carinicauda
TTATTACTATTATTTATTGCAGTTTTCTTTATCTACTCATTTGATTTTTTTCTAGCCAGCTCTTTAAGAGTGAACTTGATACATTCGGGCTCGACATTCTACCCCATTTGATAATAATTATAACTGTGCCATATAAATAAAGGTATCAAAAGGGCTTAAAGTATATATTTCCCCCTTCACTATAGGCCTTTCTTCCGTGTGCGGGTGTGACTTTGGTGGTGGGGGGGGGGGGGGACACGCAGGACTTAACTTTTCCGGTTTTTCAGCAAGTCTTTGTGGATGAAGTTACTAAACTTCCTGGCACACATTCATAACAGTGCGCACTGGTGGTTGGAACGACATGAATGATCACAGAACCTAACGAACGCATACCTAATGATGCACCACAGCAACTACTTTAAATGATTGCACTTGCCAAAACTGGAATAAAGGGTCCCCTCACCCCTTTGTGTATCTAACGTAAAATTTACAGTTTCCTGAAGGATGTGGGCTGATTTCCTAGTTACATATTAATACCCGTCATTATTTAAACAACTGTATTGCATGCGAAGAATTAAAATATAATTTTACCCACGGGCAGAGGCGAAAAATCCAATCATAACGAAAACATTTATTTGAAAGCATAACTCTCAGTAGCAACTCAACATAGGAAAAAAAATTTGTTTATACCACTGGACGCAATAATTTGTTTTGCATAGGCAGTAAACCTGTCACATGTAGAAAGATTATATCGATATTACATGTACAATAATTGAAATCACTTTAAAATCAAGTAATTATTTACAGACCTCCATAACTATTTCTAGCCTACACATATCAATGTCTACAATTAACGACTGTTCTAGATAGCAACGGCTCTAGCCTGATTTATTACTAATACTAATGTAGATACATAAATATTATGCAGCCTACAAATGTCCCTATCTTTCATAATGAGTGAGATTACTTTCATGATAAAAAAGTACGAGTATAGGCGACCAATTCTTAATCATATCGAAATAAACAACTACTAAATATATACTTCAAAGTTCAATGAGACTCCATTAATTCGTTTCTGAAATAGCCTGCTAACAGACGAACAAGCAATAAAGGCCAATACATTACTCCTTCCGTCATCGTTTCAGTTATTACTGACATTCTTATATGATCAACCACTACCTAGATACTGGCCATGAAATTCGTATGATTAGTCTTTGACTTTTAATGTTTTTTTGACAGTTACTTGTGAGGTCATCGTCTTCAAAGCTAAACAGGTGAAAGTTGGTTGATAATTTCTTAGCGGTATTCTTGAATATTCAACTAATGGATTAGAAATATTTTTTGATGGGCACCGTACTGATTTCAAGGATATAATTTTGGGTCTTCCCCAGGCTAGTGTTCTTGACCACTAGTTATCGTCTATATCATATACACATATGTGGTCTGGCCTTGAAAGTAAACTTGTTAGTTATGAAGGTAATGCTACTCTAATTGCATTAATCCCCTTCGCCTTAATGTAGACATGCTGCTGGTGCCGAATCTTTTAACAGAGGCATAGAGAAAATTAGAACACAGTGTACAGCTGTACATCATAGGAGATGAACATGTACCTTACAAAACTCAAAGTATGGACGTTAGCAGGCCAAGGGTATTGAATCCTACCCATCCAGATATTTACATTGGGAATGTTTCTTTTCAATACAAGTTCTTTCAAAATACTACGTGCCATTCTTGATTTCAAATTCACTTTTGAGAAACAAATTGCACAGAAAATCGGCGTATTTAGAAAATATTTAAGTTTTGGGGACTTGTTTATCTTGAAGGTTTCTTTTCAATTCAACGATTTTGACATTTTCTTAGTATTTGTGCTCCTCTTTGATCTTCAACACCAAACTCTTATCTTAGACTATGGGGCAAAAGTTTGAGATCTGAATATCAACTGTTCATTTAGTTCATTATGCATGCTAAGTAAGATTTTTCAGAATATAAAACATCTTTTGTATTCATATCTTCCCAAACTATACCATACACCATATAGTACTTGGTATGCAGTCAATTCTAAAAGTCCTGCCTCTTGTTTAGCAAGGGGCAAAAATTCATAGTATTCTTAAGTTATTTCCAAGTGATAAAATTGTGGAATGATATCCCTATTCAAACAGTTGAATCGAAAGAACTTCAGAGAGTAATGGGGTCTTTTGACTGGCCAGACAATAGTACATTGGATCCTTCTCTCTAGTTACGGTTCATTTTCCCTTTGCCTAACACAGATGGAATAGTCTAGCCTATTCCCTACACATCCTCTTCTGTCCTCATACACCTGACAACGCAGATTACCAAACAATTCTTCTTACTGTACTGCAATTGTTCAGTGGCCATTTTTCTCTTTGTAAGGGTAGAAGAGACTCTAGCCATGGTAAGCAGATCTTCTAGGAGGACACTCCAAAATCAAACCATTGTTCTCAGGTCTTGGATAGTGTCATAGCCTCTGTACCATGGTCTTTCACTGTCTTGGGTTCGAGATCTCTTGCTTGAGGGTACACTCCGGCACACTATTCTATCTTATTCCTCTTCCTCTTATTTTGTTAAAGTTTTTATAGTTTATATAGGATACATTTATTTTAATCTCGTTGCTCTTCTTAAAATATTTTATTTTTCTTTGTTTCCTTTCCTCACTGAACTATTTTCCCTGTTGGAGCCCCTGGGCTTATAGCATCCTGCTTTTCCAACTAGGGTTGTAGTTTAACAAGTAATAATAATAATAATAATAATAATAAACGCTTCCAAGTTGAGCAGGTTGGCATAGGTCACATTTCACAAGTTAATTTAATTCATTCAAAATTTCTATTTATCCTATATTGTTCTATTTTTTCATAGTTTGCTCTTTACAGTCTTCTCCGTTTCTTTAACTTAGTGATATGCTCTCCCTTTTGGTATCCTTATGACTGTAGTTCTGCTGTTCCAACTATGGTTGAAATTTGGATTGTAATTATAATAGTAATTATCATAAATCAATCCTAATGTCATTAGTCTTAAAATGGCTAAGAAAATATTTCCATAAAATATAAAAAAAAAGTAAAAATATTTCTACAGAAATATCAAAGTGGAATTTCTTACTAAATAATGATATTCATAATATTGGATCGAATATCAATGCAGTTACTTCACCATTGACTAAAATGAATAGAAATAATTTAGGAGTATAAGAAAGATAAAAATTAATGATAATGACATATTAGAAGCATATCAATAAAAATCATTGTCATTAGAAATAATGAAAGTGGAGAAGAATAGTAATAATAAATGACAATATCAGCATTGCTGATTATAATTATGATATATAAACATAATATCAACAAAGAATGAAAAGATAAACAACAGAAACAATAAATGAAAATCTAATAACATGCTGATAGATGAAATTCTCAGTCACGAGAAAAAAAAAGGATCAATAAATTTCCATTTTAATTTTCTCAATTTCATTTCATTGCCGCCATTAACATTATTACCATTATTGCCCGGTCGCTTGAATAGGCACCATCATCTAAGATTTTAAGAGCTCACCATTATACACTATCATTACGCTTATCTTCATCTTCAATAGATACAGTCACTATAAGCATCATGGCAGGCATTATCTCCAACAACACACCCTCATCAATTAACGTTGCCATCGACTAAAGCATTCATTATGTTGCTTCTAATGACATAATCACTTTCGCTATAACTCCGTCTTGCTTCGGAGGGGAAAGGACGGGGAGGGGGATTGTGTGTATGTGGGGGGGGGGGGGGTTTGCAGGGTGAGGGCTTGGCCTTTGGATGGAAGAGGAGAGGAGAAGGAAGGGAGGAGGTTAGGGAAGGGAGAGGGAATAGATGAAGGGGGATCAGGAAGTTGAGGGATGAAGATGGAAGGAAAATAAAGATCTCTTCTCCAGATTGAAGAGGGAAGAAAATCTTGGGGGGAAGGAGATCGATGAAGTTAGAGCTCTCTTCTCAGATTGAAGAGGGAAGAAAATCTTGGGGGGAAGGGAGATCGACGAAGTTAGAGCTCTCTTCTTCAGATTGAAGAGGGAAGAAAATCTTGGGGGGGGGAAGGGAGATCGATGAAGTTAGAGCTCTCTTCTCCAGATTGAAGAGGGAAGAAAATCTTGGGGGGGAAGGGAGATCGACGAAGTTAGAGCTCTCTTCTTCAGATTGAAGAGGGAAGAAAATCTTGGGGGGGGGAAGGGAGATCGATGAAGTTAGAGCTCTCTTCTCCAGATTGAAGAGGGAAGAAAATCTTGGGGGGGAAGGGAGATCGACGAAGTTAGAGCTCTCTTCTTCAGATTGAAGAGGGAAGAAAATCTTGGGGGGGGGAAGGGAGATCGATGAAGTTAGAGCTCTCTTCTCCAGATTGAAGAGGGAAGAAAATCTTGGGGGGGAAGGGAGATCGACGAAGTTAGAGCTCTCTTCTTCAGATTGAAGAGGGAAGAAAATCTTGGGGGGGGAAGGGAGATCGATGAAGTTAGAGCTCTCTTCTCCAGATTGAAGAGGGAAGAAAATCTTGGGGGGGAAGGGAGATCGACGAAGTTAGAGCTCTCTTCTTCAGATTGAAGAGGGAAGAAAATCTTGGGGGGGGGAAGGGAGATCGATGAAGTTAGAGCTCTCTTCTCCAGATTGAAGAGGGAAGAAAATCTTGGGGGGAAGGGAGATCGATGAAGTTAGAGCTCTCTTCTTCAGATTGAAGAGGGAAGAAAATCTTGGGGGGGGGGAAGGGAGATCGATGAAGTTAGAGCTCTCTTCTCCAGATTGAAGAGGGAAGAAAATCTTGGGGGGGGGAAGGGAGATCGATGAAGTTAGAGCTCTCTTCTCCAGATTGAAGAGGGAAGAAAATCTTGGGGGGGGGGAAGGGAGATCGATGAAGTTAGAGCTCTCTTCTCCAGATTGAAGAGGGAAGAAAATCTTGGGGGGGGGAAGGGAGATCGATGAAGTTGGAGCTCTCTTCTCCAGATTGAAGAGGGAAGAAAATCTTGGGGGGGGGGAAGGGAGATCGATGAAGTTAGAGCTCTCTTCTCCAGATTGAAGAGGGAAGAAAATCTTGGGGGGGGGAAGGGAGATCGATGAAGTTGGAGCTCTCTTCTCCAGATTGAAGAGGGAAGAAAATCTTGGGGGGGGGAAGGGAGATCGATGAAGTTGGAGCTCTCTTCTCCAGATTGAAGAGGGAAGAAAATCTTGGGGGGGGGAAGGGAGATCGATGAAGTTGGAGCTCTCTTCTCCAGATTGAAGAGGGAAGAAAATCTTGGGGGGGGGAAGGGAGATCGATGAAGTTAGAGCTCTCTTCTTCAGATTGAAGAGGGAAGAAAATCTTGGGGGGGGGAAGGGAGATCGATGAAGTTAGAGCTCTCTTCTCCAGATTGAAGAGGGAAGAAAATCTTGGGGGGGGGAAGGGAGATCGATGAAGTTAGAGCTCTCTTCTCCAGATTGAAGAGGGAAGAAAATCTTGGGGGGGGGGAAGGGAGATCGATGAAGTTAGAGCTCTCTTCTCCAGATTGAAGAGGGAAGAAAATCTTGGGGGGGGGAAGGGAGATCGATGAAGTTAGAGCTCTCTTCTCCAGATTGAAGAGGGAAGAAAATCTTGGGGGGGGGGAAGGGAGATCGATGAAGTTGGAGCTCTCTTCTCCAGATTGAAGAGGGAAGAAAATCTTGGGGGGGGGGAAGGGAGATCGATGAAGTTAGAGCTCTCTTCTCCAGATTGAAGAGGGAAGAAAATCTTGGGGGGGGGAAGGGAGATCGATGAAGTTAGAGCTCTCTTCTCCAGATTGAAGAGGGAAGAAAATCTTGGGGGGGGGGAAGGGAGATCGATGAAGTTAGAGCTCTCTTCTCCAGATTGAAGAGGGAAGAAAATCTTGGGGGGGGGAAGGGAGATCGATGAAGTTAGAGCTCTCTTCTCCAGATTGAAGAGGGAAGAAAATCTTGGGGGGGGGGGAAGGGAGATCGATGAAGTTAGAGCTCTCTTCTCCAGATTGAAGAGGGAAGAAAATCTTGGGGGGGGGGAAGGGAGATCGATGAAGTTAGAGCTCTCTTCTCCAGATTGAAGAGGGAAGAAAATCTTGGGGGGGGGGAAGGGAGATCGATGAAGTTAGAGCTCTCTTCTCCAGATTGAAGAGGGAAGAAAATCTTGGGGGGGGGGGAAGGGAGATCGATGAAGTTAGAGCTCTCTTCTCCAGATTGAAGAGGGAAGAAAATCTTGGGGGGGGGGAAGGGAGATCGATGAAGTTAGAGCTCTCTTCTCCAGATTGAAGAGGGAAGAAAATCTTGGGGGGGGGGAAGGGAGATCGATGAAGTTGGAGCTCTCTTCTCCAGATTGAAGAGGGAAGAAAATCTTGGGGGGGGGGAAGGGAGATCGATGAAGTTGGAGCTCTCTTCTCCAGATTGAAGAGGGAAGAAAATCTTGGGGGGGGGGAAGGGAGATCGATGAAGTTAGAGCTCTCTTCTCCAGATTGAAGAGGGAAGAAAATCTTGGGGGGGGGAAGGGAGATCGATGAAGTTGGAGCTCTCTTCTCCAGATTGAAGAGGGAAGAAAATCTTGGGGGGGGGGAAGGGAGATCGATGAAGTTGGAGCTCTCTTCTCCAGATTGAAGAGGGAAGAAAATCTTGGGGGGGGGAAGGGAGATCGATGAAGTTAGAGCTCTCTTCTCCAGATTGAAGAGGGAAGAAAATCTTGGGGGGGGGGAAGGGAGATCGATGAAGTTAGAGCTCTCTTCTCCAGATTGAAGAGGGAAGAAAATCTTGGGGGGGGGGAAGGGAGATCGATGAAGTTAGAGCTCTCTTCTCCAGATTGAAGAGGGAAGAAAATCTTGGGGGGGGGGAAGGGAGATCGATGAAGTTAGAGCTCTCTTCTCCAGATTGAAGAGGGAAGAAAATCTTGGGGGGGGGAAGGGAGATCGATGAAGTTAGAGCTCTCTTCTCCAGATTGAAGAGGGAAGAAAATCTTGGGGGGGGGAAGGGAGATCGATGAAGTTAGAGCTCTCTTCTCCAGATTGAAGAGGGAAGAAAATCTTGGGGGGGGGAAGGGAGATCGATGAAGTTAGAGCTCTCTTCTCCAGATTGAAGAGGGAAGAAAATCTTGGGGGGGGGAAGGGAGATCGATGAAGTTAGAGCTCTCTTCTCCAGATTGAAGAGGGAAGAAAATCTTGGGGGGGGGAAGGGAGATCGATGAAGTTAGAGCTCTCTTCTCCAGATTGAAGAGGGAAGAAAATCTTGGGGGGGGGAAGGGAGATCGATGAAGTTAGAGCTCTCTTCTCCAGATTGAAGAGGGAAGAAAATCTTGGGGGGGGGAAGGGAGATCGATGAAGTTAGAGCTCTCTTCTCCAGATTGAAGAGGGAAGAAAATCTTGGGGGGGGGAAGGGAGATCGATGAAGTTAGAGCTCTCTTCTCCAGATTGAAGAGGGAAGAAAATCTTGGGGGGGGGAAGGGAGATCGATGAAGTTAGAGCTCTCTTCTCCAGATTGAAGAGGGAAGAAAATCTTGGGGGGGGGAAGGGAGATCGATGAAGTTAGAGCTCTCTTCTCCAGATTGAAGAGGGAAGAAAATCTTGGGGGGGGGGAAGGGAGATCGATGAAGTTGGAGCTCTCTTCTCCAGATTGAAGAGGGAAGAAAATCTTGGGGGGGGGGAAGGGAGATCGATGAAGTTAGAGCTCTCTTCTCCAGATTGAAGAGGGAAGAAAATCTTGGGGGGGGGGGAAGGGAGATCGATGAAGTTGGAGCTCTCTTCTCCAGATTGAAGAGGGAAGAAAATCTTGGGGGGGGGGAAGGGAGATCGATGAAGTTGGAGCTCTCTTCTCCAGATTGAAGAGGGAAGAAAATCTTGGGGGGGGGGAAGGGAGATCGATGAAGTTGGAGCTCTCTTCTCCAGATTGAAGAGGGAAGAAAATCTTGGGGGGGGGAAGGGAGATCGATGAAGTTAGAGCTCTCTTCTCCAGATTGAAGAGGGAAGAAAATCTTGGGGGGGGAAGGGAGATCGATGAAGTTGGAGCTCTCTTCTCCAGATTGAAGAGGGAAGAAAATCTTGGGGGGGGAAGGGAGATCGATGAAGTTAGAGCTCTCTTCTCCAGATTGAAGAGGGAAGAAAATCTTGGGGGGGGGAAGGGAGATCGATGAAGTTGGAGCTCTCTTCTCCAGATTGAAGAGGGAAGAAAATCTTGGGGGGGGGAAGGGAGATCGATGAAGTTGGAGCTCTCTTCTCCAGATTGAAGAGGGAAGAAAATCTTGGGGGGGGGAAGGGAGATCGATGAAGTTGGAGCTCTCTTCTCCAGATTGAAGAGGGAAGAAAATCTTGGGGGGGGAAGGGAGATCGATGAAGTTGGAGCTCTCTTCTCCAGATTGAAGAGGGAAGAAAATCTTGGGGGGGGGGAAGGGAGATCGATGAAGTTGGAGCTCTCTTCTCCAGATTGAAGAGGGAAGAAAATCTTGGGGGGGGAAGGGAGATCGATGAAGTTGGAGCTCTCTTCTCCAGATTGAAGAGGGAAGAAAATCTTGGGGGGGGGGAAGGGAGATCGATGAAGTTAGAGCTCTCTTCTCCAGATTGAAGAGGGAAGAAAATCTTGGGGGGGGGGAAGGGAGATCGATGAAGTTGGAGCTCTCTTCTCCAGATTGAAGAGGGAAGAAAATCTTGGGGGGGGGGAAGGGAGATCGATGAAGTTAGAGCTCTCTTCTCCAGATTGAAGAGGGAAGAAAATCTTGGGGGGGGGGAAGGGAGATCGATGAAGTTAGAGCTCTCTTCTCCAGATTGAAGAGGGAAGAAAATCTTGGGGGGGGGGAAGGGAGATCGATGAAGTTAGAGCTCTCTTCTCCAGATTGAAGAGGGAAGAAAATCTTGGGGGGGGGGAAGGGAGATCGATGAAGTTAGAGCTCTCTTCTCCAGATTGAAGAGGGAAGAAAATCTTGGGGGGGGGGAAGGGAGATCGATGAAGTTAGAGCTCTCTTCTCCAGATTGAAGAGGGAAGAAAATCTTGGGGGGGGGGAAGGGAGATCGATGAAGTTAGAGCTCTCTTCTCCAGATTGAAGAGGGAAGAAAATCTTGGGGGGGGGGAAGGGAGATCGATGAAGTTGGAGCTCTCTTCTCCAGATTGAAGAGGGAAGAAAATCTTGGGGGGGGGGAAGGGAGATCGATGAAGTTGGAGCTCTCTTCTCCAGATTGAAGAGGGAAGAAAATCTTGGGGGGGGGGGAAGGGAGATCGATGAAGTTAGAGCTCTCTTCTCCAGATTGAAGAGGGAAGAAAATCTTGGGGGGGGGGGAAGGGAGATCGATGAAGTTGGAGCTCTCTTCTCCAGATTGAAGAGGGAAGAAAATCTTGGGGGGGGGGAAGGGAGATCGATGAAGTTAGAGCTCTCTTCTCCAGATTGAAGAGGGAAGAAAATCTTGGGGGGGGAAGGGAGATCGATGAAGTTAGAGCTCTCTTCTCCAGATTGAAGAGGGAAGAAAATCTTGGGGGGGGGGAAGGGAGATCGATGAAGTTGGAGCTCTCTTCTCCAGATTGAAGAGGGAAGAAAATCTTGGGGGGGGAAGGGAGATCGATGAAGTTAGAGCTCTCTTCTCCAGATTGAAGAGGGAAGAAAATCTTGGGGGGGGAAGGGAGATCGATGAAGTTAGAGCTCTCTTCTCCAGATTGAAGAGGGAAGAAAATCTTGGGGGGGGGAAGGGAGATCGATGAAGTTGGAGCTCTCTTCTCCAGATTGAAGAGGGAAGAAAATCTTGGGGGGGGAAGGGAGATCGATGAAGTTAGAGCTCTCTTCTCCAGATTGAAGAGGGAAGAAAATCTTGGGGGGGGGAAGGGAGATCGATGAAGTTAGAGCTCTCTTCTCCAGATTGAAGAGGGAAGAAAATCTTGGGGGGGGGAAGGGAGATCGATGAAGTTAGAGCTCTCTTCTCCAGATTGAAGAGGGAAGAAAATCTTGGGGGGGGGAAGGGAGATCGATGAAGTTAGAGCTCTCTTCTCCAGATTGAAGAGGGAAGAAAATCTTGGGGGGGGGAAGGGAGATCGATGAAGTTAGAGCTCTCTTCTCCAGATTGAAGAGGGAAGAAAATCTTGGGGGGGGGAAGGGAGATCGATGAAGTTAGAGCTCTCTTCTCCAGATTGAAGAGGGAAGAAAATCTTGGGGGGGGGAAGGGAGATCGATGAAGTTAGAGCTCTCTTCTCCAGATTGAAGAGGGAAGAAAATCTTGGGGGGGGGAAGGGAGATCGATGAAGTTAGAGCTCTCTTCTCCAGATTGAAGAGGGAAGAAAATCTTGGGGGGGGGGAAGGGAGATCGATGAAGTTAGAGCTCTCTTCTCCAGATTGAAGAGGGAAGAAAATCTTGGGGGGGGGAAGGGAGATCGATGAAGTTAGAGCTCTCTTCTCCAGATTGAAGAGGGAAGAAAATCTTGGGGGGGGGGAAGGGAGATCGATGAAGTTAGAGCTCTCTTCTCCAGATTGAAGAGGGAAGAAAATCTTGGGGGGGGGAAGGGAGATCGATGAAGTTGGAGCTCTCTTCTCCAGATTGAAGAGGGAAGAAAATCTTGGGGGGGGGGAAGGGAGATCGATGAAGTTAGAGCTCTCTTCTCCAGATTGAAGAGGGAAGAAAATCTTGGGGGGGGGAAGGGAGATCGATGAAGTTGGAGCTCTCTTCTCCAGATTGAAGAGGGAAGAAAATCTTGGGGGGGGGGAAGGGAGATCGATGAAGTTAGAGCTCTCTTCTCCAGATTGAAGAGGGAAGAAAATCTTGGGGGGGGGAAGGGAGATCGATGAAGTTGGAGCTCTCTTCTCCAGATTGAAGAGGGAAGAAAATCTTGGGGGGGGGAAGGGAGATCGATGAAGTTGGAGCTCTCTTCTCCAGATTGAAGAGGGAAGAAAATCTTGGGGGGGGGAAGGGAGATCGATGAAGTTGGAGCTCTCTTCTCCAGATTGAAGAGGGAAGAAAATCTTGGGGGGGGGAAGGGAGATCGATGAAGTTGGAGCTCTCTTCTCCAGATTGAAGAGGGAAGAAAATCTTGGGGGGGGGAAGGGAGATCGATGAAGTTGGAGCTCTCTTCTCCAGATTGAAGAGGGAAGAAAATCTTGGGGGGGGGAAGGGAGATCGATGAAGTTGGAGCTCTCTTCTCCAGATTGAAGAGGGAAGAAAATCTTGGGGGGGGGAAGGGAGATCGATGAAGTTAGAGCTCTCTTCTCCAGATTGAAGAGGGAAGAAAATCTTGGGGGGGGGAAGGGAGATCGATGAAGTTGGAGCTCTCTTCTCCAGATTGAAGAGGGAAGAAAATCTTGGGGGGGGGAAGGGAGATCGATGAAGTTGGAGCTCTCTTCTCCAGATTGAAGAGGGAAGAAAATCTTGGGGGGGGGAAGGGAGATCGATGAAGTTGGAGCTCTCTTCTCCAGATTGAAGAGGGAAGAAAATCTTGGGGGGGGGGAAGGGAGATCGATGAAGTTGGAGCTCTCTTCTCCAGATTGAAGAGGGAAGAAAATCTTGGGGGGGGGAAGGGAGATCGATGAAGTTGGAGCTCTCTTCTCCAGATTGAAGAGGGAAGAAAATCTTGGGGGGGGGGAAGGGAGATCGATGAAGTTGGAGCTCTCTTCTCCAGATTGAAGAGGGAAGAAAATCTTGGGGGGGGGAAGGGAGATCGATGAAGTTAGAGCTCTCTTCTCCAGATTGAAGAGGGAAGAAAATCTTGGGGGGGGGAAGGGAGATCGATGAAGTTGGAGCTCTCTTCTCCAGATTGAAGAGGGAAGAAAATCTTGGGGGGGGGAAGGGAGATCGATGAAGTTGGAGCTCTCTTCTCCAGATTGAAGAGGGAAGAAAATCTTGGGGGGGGGAAGGGAGATCGATGAAGTTGGAGCTCTCTTCTCCAGATTGAAGAGGGAAGAAAATCTTGGGGGGGGGAAGGGAGATCGATGAAGTTGGAGCTCTCTTCTCCAGATTGAAGAGGGAAGAAAATCTTGGGGGGGGGAAGGGAGATCGATGAAGTTGGAGCTCTCTTCTCCAGATTGAAGAGGGAAGAAAATCTTGGGGGGGGGGAAGGGAGATCGATGAAGTTGGAGCTCTCTTCTCCAGATTGAAGAGGGAAGAAAATCTTGGGGGGGGGAAGGGAGATCGATGAAGTTGGAGCTCTCTTCTCCAGATTGAAGAGGGAAGAAAATCTTGGGGGGGGGGAAGGGAGATCGATGAAGTTGGAGCTCTCTTCTCCAGATTGAAGAGGGAAGAAAATCTTGGGGGGGGGAAGGGAGATCGATGAAGTTAGAGCTCTCTTCTCCAGATTGAAGAGGGAAGAAAATCTTGGGGGGGGGGAAGGGAGATCGATGAAGTTGGAGCTCTCTTCTCCAGATTGAAGAGGGAAGAAAATCTTGGGGGGGGGAAGGGAGATCGATGAAGTTAGAGCTCTCTTCTCCAGATTGAAGAGGGAAGAAAATCTTGGGGGGGGGAAGGGAGATCGATGAAGTTAGAGCTCTCTTCTCCAGATTGAAGAGGGAAGAAAATCTTGGGGGGGGGAAGGGAGATCGATGAAGTTGGAGCTCTCTTCTCCAGATTGAAGAGGGAAGAAAATCTTGGGGGGGGGAAGGGAGATCGATGAAGTTGGAGCTCTCTTCTCCAGATTGAAGAGGGAAGAAAATCTTGGGGGGGGGAAGGGAGATCGATGAAGTTGGAGCTCTCTTCTCCAGATTGAAGAGGGAAGAAAATCTTGGGGGGGGGAAGGGAGATCGATGAAGTTAGAGCTCTCTTCTTCAGATTGAAGAGGGAAGAAAATCTTGGGGGGGGGAAGGGAGATCGATGAAGTTGGAGCTCTCTTCTCCAGATTGAAGAGGGAAGAAAATCTTGGGGGGGGGGAAGGGAGATCGATGAAGTTGGAGCTCTCTTCTCCAGATTGAAGAGGGAAGAAAATCTTGGGGGGGGGGGAAGGGAGATCGATGAAGTTAGAGCTCTCTTCTCCAGATTGAAGAGGGAAGAAAATCTTGGGGGGGGGGGAAGGGAGATCGATGAAGTTAGAGCTCTCTTCTTCAGATTGAAGAGGGAAGAAAATCTTGGGGGGGGGGAAGGGAGATCGATGAAGTTGGAGCTCTCTTCTTCAGATTGAAGAGGGAAGAAAATCTTGGGGGGGGGGAAGGGAGATCGATGAAGTTGGAGCTCTCTTCTTCAGATTGAAGAGGGAAGAAAATCTTGGGGGGGGGAAGGGAGATCGATGAAGTTGGAGCTCTCTTCTTCAGATTGAAGAGGGAAGAAAATCTTGGGGGGGGGGAAGGGAGATCGATGAAGTTGGAGCTCTCTTCTTCAGATTGAAGAGGGAAGAAAATCTTGGGGGGGGGGAAGGGAGATCGATGAAGTTGGAGCTCTCTTCTCCAGATTGAAGAGGGAAGAAAATCTTGGGGGGGGGAAGGGAGATCGATGAAGTTAGAGCTCTCTTCTTCAGATTGAAGAGGGAAGAAAATCTTGGGGGGGGGGAAGGGAGATCGATGAAGTTGGAGCTCTCTTCTTCAGATTGAAGAGGGAAGAAAATCTTGGGGGGGGGGAAGGGAGATCGATGAAGTTGGAGCTCTCTTCTTCAGATTGAAGAGGGAAGAAAATCTTGGGGGGGGGGAAGGGAGATCGATGAAGTTAGAGCTCTCTTCTTCAGATTGAAGAGGGAAGAAAATCTTGGGGGGGGGAAGGGAGATCGATGAAGTTGGAGCTCTCTTCTCCAGATTGAAGAGGGAAGAAAATCTTGGGGGGGGGGAAGGGAGATCGATGAAGTTGGAGCTCTCTTCTCCAGATTGAAGAGGGAAGAAAATCTTGGGGGGGGGAAGGGAGATCGATGAAGTTGGAGCTCTCTTCTCCAGATTGAAGAGGGAAGAAAATCTTGGGGGGGGGGAAGGGAGATCGATGAAGTTAGAGCTCTCTTCTCCAGATTGAAGAGGGAAGAAAATCTTGGGGGGGGGGAAGGGAGATCGATGAAGTTAGAGCTCTCTTCTCCAGATTGAAGAGGGAAGAAAATCTTGGGGGGGGAAGGGAGATCGATGAAGTTAGAGCTCTCTTCTTCAGATTGAAGAGGGAAGAAAATCTTGGGGGGGGGAAGGGAGATCGATGAAGTTAGAGCTCTCTTCTCCAGATTGAAGAGGGAAGAAAATCTTGGGGGGGAAGGGAGATCGACGAAGTTAGAGCTCTCTTCTTCAGATTGAAGAGGGAAGAAAATCTTGGGGGGGGGAAGGGAGATCGATGAAGTTAGAGCTCTCTTCTCCAGATTGAAGAGGGAAGAAAATCTTGGGGGGGAAGGGAGATCGACGAAGTTAGAGCTCTCTTCTTCAGATTGAAGAGGGAAGAAAATCTTGGGGGGGGGAAGGGAGATCGATGAAGTTAGAGCTCTCTTCTCCAGATTGAAGAGGGAAGAAAATCTTGGGGGGGAAGGGAGATCGACGAAGTTAGAGCTCTCTTCTCAGATTGAAGAGGGAAGAAAATCTTGGGGGGGGGAAGGGAGATCGATGAAGTTAGAGCTCTCTTCTCAGATTGAAGAGGGAAGAAAATCTTGGGGGGGGGAAGGGAGATCGATGAAGTTAGAGCTCTCTTCTCCAGATTGAAGAGGGAAGAAAATCTTGGGGGGGGGAAGGGAGATCGATGAAGTTAGAGCTCTCTTCTCCAGATTGAAGAGGGAAGAAAATCTTGGGGGGGGGAAGGGAGATCGATGAAGTTAGAGCTCTCTTCTTCAGATTGAAGAGGGAAGAAAATCTTGGGGGGGGGGAAGGGAGATCGATGAAGTTAGAGCTCTCTTCTCCAGATTGAAGAGGGAAGAAAATCTTGGGGGGGGGAAGGGAGATCGATGAAGTTAGAGCTCTCTTCTCCAGATTGAAGAGGGAAGAAAATCTTGGGGGGGGAAGGGAGATCGATGAAGTTAGAGCTCTCTTCTCCAGATTGAAGAGGGAAGAAAATCTTGGGGGGGAAGGGAGATCGATGAAGTTAGAGCTCTCTTCTCCAGATTGAAGAGGGAAGAAAATCTTGGGGGGGGGGAAGGGAGATCGATGAAGTTAGAGCTCTCTTCTCCAGATTGAAGAGGGAAGAAAATCTTGGGGGGGGGAAGGGAGATCGATGAAGTTAGAGCTCTCTTCTCCAGATTGAAGAGGGAAGAAAATCTTGGGGGGGAAGGGAGATCGATGAAGTTAGAGCTCTCTTCTCCAGATTGAAGAGGGAAGAAAATCTTGGGGGGGGGGAAGGGAGATCGATGAAGTTGGAGCTCTCTTCTCCAGATTGAAGAGGGAAGAAAATCTTGGGGGGGGGGAAGGGAGATCGATGAAGTTGGAGCTCTCTTCTCCAGATTGAAGAGGGAAGAAAATCTTGGGGGGGGGGGAAGGGAGATCGATGAAGTTGGAGCTCTCTTCTCCAGATTGAAGAGGGAAGAAAATCTTGGGGGGGGGAAGGGAGATCGATGAAGTTAGAGCTCTCTTCTCCAGATTGAAGAGGGAAGAAAATCTTGGGGGGGGGGAAGGGAGATCGATGAAGTTAGAGCTCTCTTCTCCAGATTGAAGAGGGAAGAAAATCTTGGGGGGGGGGAAGGGAGATCGATGAAGTTGGAGCTCTCTTCTCCAGATTGAAGAGGGAAGAAAATCTTGGGGGGGGGGAAGGGAGATCGATGAAGTTAGAGCTCTCTTCTCCAGATTGAAGAGGGAAGAAAATCTTGGGGGGGGGGAAGGGAGATCGATGAAGTTAGAGCTCTCTTCTCCAGATTGAAGAGGGAAGAAAATCTTGGGGGGGGGGAAGGGAGATCGATGAAGTTGGAGCTCTCTTCTCCAGATTGAAGAGGGAAGAAAATCTTGGGGGGGGGGAAGGGAGATCGATGAAGTTAGAGCTCTCTTCTCCAGATTGAAGAGGGAAGAAAATCTTGGGGGGGGGGAAGGGAGATCGATGAAGTTAGAGCTCTCTTCTCCAGATTGAAGAGGGAAGAAAATCTTGGGGGGGGGGAAGGGAGATCGATGAAGTTAGAGCTCTCTTCTCCAGATTGAAGAGGGAAGAAAATCTTGGGGGGGGAAGGGAGATCGATGAAGTTAGAGCTCTCTTCTCCAGATTGAAGAGGGAAGAAAATCTTGGGGGGGGGGAAGGGAGATCGATGAAGTTGGAGCTCTCTTCTCCAGATTGAAGAGGGAAGAAAATCTTGGGGGGGGGGAAGGGAGATCGATGAAGTTAGAGCTCTCTTCTCCAGATTGAAGAGGGAAGAAAATCTTGGGGGGGGGGAAGGGAGATCGATGAAGTTAGAGCTCTCTTCTCCAGATTGAAGAGGGAAGAAAATCTTGGGGGGGGAAGGGAGATCGATGAAGTTGGAGCTCTCTTCTCCAGATTGAAGAGGGAAGAAAATCTTGGGGGGGGGGAAGGGAGATCGATGAAGTTAGAGCTCTCTTCTCCAGATTGAAGAGGGAAGAAAATCTTGGGGGGGGAAGGGAGATCGATGAAGTTAGAGCTCTCTTCTCCAGATTGAAGAGGGAAGAAAATCTTGGGGGGGGGGAAGGGAGATCGATGAAGTTGGAGCTCTCTTCTCCAGATTGAAGAGGGAAGAAAATCTTGGGGGGGGGGGAAGGGAGATCGATGAAGTTGGAGCTCTCTTCTCCAGATTGAAGAGGGAAGAAAATCTTGGGGGGGGGGGAAGGGAGATCGATGAAGTTAGAGCTCTCTTCTCCAGATTGAAGAGGGAAGAAAATCTTGGGGGGGGAAGGGAGATCGATGAAGTTGGAGCTCTCTTCTCCAGATTGAAGAGGGAAGAAAATCTTGGGGGGGGGGAAGGGAGATCGATGAAGTTAGAGCTCTCTTCTCCAGATTGAAGAGGGAAGAAAATCTTGGGGGGGGGAAGGGAGATCGATGAAGTTGGAGCTCTCTTCTCCAGATTGAAGAGGGAAGAAAATCTTGGGGGGGGGGAAGGGAGATCGATGAAGTTGGAGCTCTCTTCTCCAGATTGAAGAGGGAAGAAAATCTTGGGGGGGGGGGAAGGGAGATCGATGAAGTTGGAGCTCTCTTCTCCAGATTGAAGAGGGAAGAAAATCTTGGGGGGGGGGAAGGGAGATCGATGAAGTTGGAGCTCTCTTCTCCAGATTGAAGAGGGAAGAAAATCTTGGGGGGGGGGAAGGGAGATCGATGAAGTTAGAGCTCTCTTCTCCAGATTGAAGAGGGAAGAAAATCTTGGGGGGGGGGAAGGGAGATCGATGAAGTTGGAGCTCTCTTCTCCAGATTGAAGAGGGAAGAAAATCTTGGGGGGGGGGAAGGGAGATCGATGAAGTTAGAGCTCTCTTCTCCAGATTGAAGAGGGAAGAAAATCTTGGGGGGGGGAAGGGAGATCGATGAAGTTGGAGCTCTCTTCTCCAGATTGAAGAGGGAAGAAAATCTTGGGGGGGGGGAAGGGAGATCGATGAAGTTGGAGCTCTCTTCTCCAGATTGAAGAGGGAAGAAAATCTTGGGGGGGGAAGGGAGATCGATGAAGTTGGAGCTCTCTTCTCCAGATTGAAGAGGGAAGAAAATCTTGGGGGGGGGGAAGGGAGATCGATGAAGTTGGAGCTCTCTTCTCCAGATTGAAGAGGGAAGAAAATCTTGGGGGGGGGAAGGGAGATCGATGAAGTTAGAGCTCTCTTCTTCAGATTGAAGAGGGAAGAAAATCTTGGGGGGGGGAAGGGAGATCGATGAAGTTGGAGCTCTCTTTCCAGATTGAAGAGGGAAGAAAATCTTGGGGGGGGGAAGGGAGATCGATGAAGTTGGAGCTCTCTTCTCCAGATTGAAGAGGGAAGAAAATCTTGGGGGGGGGAAGGGAGATCGATGAAGTTGGAGCTCTCTTCTCCAGATTGAAGAGGGAAGAAAATCTTGGGGGGGGGAAGGGAGATCGATGAAGTTGGAGCTCTCTTCTCCAGATTGAAGAGGGAAGAAAATCTTGGGGGGGGAAGGGAGATCGATGAAGTTGGAGCTCTCTTCTCCAGATTGAAGAGGGAAGAAAATCTTGGGGGGGGGGAAGGGAGATCGATGAAGTTGGAGCTCTCTTCTCCAGATTGAAGAGGGAAGAAAATCTTGGGGGGGGGAAGGGAGATCGATGAAGTTGGAGCTCTCTTCTTCAGATTGAAGAGGGAAGAAAATCTTGGGGGGGGGGAAGGGAGATCGATGAAGTTGGAGCTCTCTTCTCCAGATTGAAGAGGGAAGAAAATCTTGGGGGGGGGAAGGGAGATCGATGAAGTTGGAGCTCTCTTCTCCAGATTGAAGAGGGAAGAAAATCTTGGGGGGGGGGAAGGGAGATCGATGAAGTTGGAGCTCTCTTCTCCAGATTGAAGAGGGAAGAAAATCTTGGGGGGGGGAAGGGAGATCGATGAAGTTAGAGCTCTCTTCTTCAGATTGAAGAGGGAAGAAAATCTTGGGGGGGGGGAAGGGAGATCGATGAAGTTGGAGCTCTCTTCTCCAGATTGAAGAGGGAAGAAAATCTTGGGGGGGGGAAGGGAGATCGATGAAGTTAGAGCTCTCTTCTCCAGATTGAAGAGGGAAGAAAATCTTGGGGGGGGGGAAGGGAGATCGATGAAGTTGGAGCTCTCTTCTCCAGATTGAAGAGGGAAGAAAATCTTGGGGGGGGGGAAGGGAGATCGATGAAGTTGGAGCTCTCTTCTCCAGATTGAAGAGGGAAGAAAATCTTGGGGGGGGGAAGGGAGATCGATGAAGTTGGAGCTCTCTTCTCCAGATTGAAGAGGGAAGAAAATCTTGGGGGGGGGAAGGGAGATCGATGAAGTTGGAGCTCTCTTCTTCAGATTGAAGAGGGAAGAAAATCTTGGGGGGGGGGAAGGGAGATCGATGAAGTTGGAGCTCTCTTCTCCAGATTGAAGAGGGAAGAAAATCTTGGGGGGGGGGAAGGGAGATCGATGAAGTTGGAGCTCTCTTCTCCAGATTGAAGAGGGAAGAAAATCTTGGGGGGGGGAAGGGAGATCGATGAAGTTAGAGCTCTCTTCTCCAGATTGAAGAGGGAAGAAAATCTTGGGGGGGGGGGAAGGGAGATCGATGAAGTTAGAGCTCTCTTCTTCAGATTGAAGAGGGAAGAAAATCTTGGGGGGGGGGAAGGGAGATCGATGAAGTTGGAGCTCTCTTCTTCAGATTGAAGAGGGAAGAAAATCTTGGGGGGGGGAAGGGAGATCGATGAAGTTGGAGCTCTCTTCTTCAGATTGAAGAGGGAAGAAAATCTTGGGGGGGGGGAAGGGAGATCGATGAAGTTGGAGCTCTCTTCTTCAGATTGAAGAGGGAAGAAAATCTTGGGGGGGGGGAAGGGAGATCGATGAAGTTGGAGCTCTCTTCTTCAGATTGAAGAGGGAAGAAAATCTTGGGGGGGGGAAGGGAGATCGATGAAGTTGGAGCTCTCTTCTTCAGATTGAAGAGGGAAGAAAATCTTGGGGGGGGGAAGGGAGATCGATGAAGTTGGAGCTCTCTTCTCCAGATTGAAGAGGGAAGAAAATCTTGGGGGGGGGAAGGGAGATCGATGAAGTTGGAGCTCTCTTCTTCAGATTGAAGAGGGAAGAAAATCTTGGGGGGGGGGAAGGGAGATCGATGAAGTTGGAGCTCTCTTCTTCAGATTGAAGAGGGAAGAAAATCTTGGGGGGGGGGAAGGGAGATCGATGAAGTTGGAGCTCTCTTCTTCAGATTGAAGAGGGAAGAAAATCTTGGGGGGGGGAAGGGAGATCGATGAAGTTAGAGCTCTCTTCTTCAGATTGAAGAGGGAAGAAAATCTTGGGGGGGGGGAAGGGAGATCGATGAAGTTGGAGCTCTCTTCTCCAGATTGAAGAGGGAAGAAAATCTTGGGGGGGGGGAAGGGAGATCGATGAAGTTGGAGCTCTCTTCTCCAGATTGAAGAGGGAAGAAAATCTTGGGGGGGGGGAAGGGAGATCGATGAAGTTGGAGCTCTCTTCTCCAGATTGAAGAGGGAAGAAAATCTTGGGGGGGGGGAAGGGAGATCGATGAAGTTAGAGCTCTCTTCTCCAGATTGAAGAGGGAAGAAAATCTTGGGGGGGGGAAGGGAGATCGATGAAGTTAGAGCTCTCTTCTCCAGATTGAAGAGGGAAGAAAATCTTGGGGGGGAAGGGAGATCGACGAAGTTAGAGCTCTCTTCTTCAGATTGAAGAGGGAAGAAAATCTTGGGGGGGGAAGGGAGATCGATGAAGTTGGAGCTCTCTTCTCCAGATTGAAGAGGGAAGAAAATCTTGGGGGGGAAGGGAGATCGACGAAGTTAGAGCTCTCTTCTTCAGATTGAAGAGGGAAGAAAATCTTGGGGGGGGGGAAGGGAGATCGATGAAGTTAGAGCTCTCTTCTCCAGATTGAAGAGGGAAGAAAATCTTGGGGGGGAAGGGAGATCGACGAAGTTAGAGCTCTCTTCTTCAGATTGAAGAGGGAAGAAAATCTTGGGGGGGGAAGGGAGATCGATGAAGTTAGAGCTCTCTTCTCCAGATTGAAGAGGGAAGAAAATCTTGGGGGGGAAGGGAGATCGACGAAGTTAGAGCTCTCTTCTTCAGATTGAAGAGGGAAGAAAATCTTGGGGGGGGGGGGAAGGGAGATCGATGAAGTTAGAGCTCTCTTCTCAGATTGAAGAGGGAAGAAAATCTTGGGGGGGGGGAAGGGAGATCGATGAAGTTAGAGCTCTCTTCTCCAGATTGAAGAGGGAAGAAAATCTTGGGGGGGGGGAAGGGAGATCGATGAAGTTAGAGCTCTCTTCTCCAGATTGAAGAGGGAAGAAAATCTTGGGGGGGAAGGGAGATCGACGAAGTTAGAGCTCTCTTCTTCAGATTGAAGAGGGAAGAAAATCTTGGGGGGGGGGAAGGGAGATCGATGAAGTTAGAGCTCTCTTCTCTAGATTGAAGAGGGAAGAAAATCTTGGGGGGGGGGAAGGGAGATCGATGAAGTTAGAGCTCTCTTCTCCAGATTGAAGAGGGAAGAAAATCTTGGGGGGGGGAAGGGAGATCGATGAAGTTAGAGCTCTCTTCTCCAGATTGAAGAGGGAAGAAAATCTTGGGGGGGAAGGGAGATCGACGAAGTTAGAGCTCTCTTCTTCAGATTGAAGAGGGAAGAAAATCTTGGGGGGGGGGGAAGGGAGATCGATGAAGTTAGAGCTCTCTTCTCCAGATTGAAGAGGGAAGAAAATCTTGGGGGGGGGGAAGGGAGATCGATGAAGTTAGAGCTCTCTTCTCCAGATTGAAGAGGGAAGAAAATCTTGGGGGGGGAAGGGAGATCGACGAAGTTAGAGCTCTCTTCTTCAGATTGAAGAGGGAAGAAAATCTTGGGGGGGGGGGAAGGGAGATCGATGAAGTTGGAGCTCTCTTCTCCAGATTGAAGAGGGAAGAAAATCTTGGGGGGGAAGGGAGATCGACGAAGTTAGAGCTCTCTTCTTCAGATTGAAGAGGGAAGAAAATCTTGGGGGGGGAAGGGAGATCGATGAAGTTAGAGCTCTCTTCTCCAGATTGAAGAGGGAAGAAAATCTTGGGGGGGAAGGGAGATCGACGAAGTTAGAGCTCTCTTCTTCAGATTGAAGAGGGAAGAAAATCTTGGGGGGGGGGGAAGGGAGATCGATGAAGTTAGAGCTCTCTTCTCTAGATTGAAGAGGGGTGCAAGACTTGGGGAAGGGAGATGGATGAAGTTGGAGCTTTCTTCTCCAGATTGAAGAAAGAAGAAAAAATTTGGGAAGGGAGATGGACGGAAGGGAGACGGATGAAGTTAGAACTCTCTTCTCCAGATTGAAGAGGGAAGCAAGATTTGGGGAGGGGGGGGGGAGGAAAGAGAGGTGGGCGTTTGTAAAGGTTATTGCTCATAAAATCTTGACATAATACACTTTACGGTGCAATCAATTCTGAGACAAAATTAATAGAAATTCCACTGCTAGAGCCATTAACTTTTACCACATTTCTTTTTAATGAAGTATTGGGGTATTATGATCACTGAAACAGTTACGGGAGGATTGGGCATAATAATGTTCAACACTAAAGATAACTGGCTTACGAGATGCACGCACAAACATCCTAATCTCGCCTATATAATAAAGACAGATTTCTAATTTCTGCCTATACTGTATACGTATATATATATATATATATATATATATATATATATATATATATATATATATATATATATATATATATATATGTGTGTGTGTGTGTGTGTGTGTGTGAAGTCCACATATCTTGCAACATACAACGTCAGGACCCTGTCTTGGGAAGATCTTGCTGCGTTGTTAGAAGAGCTTAAAGAAATAAATTGGGATATAATAGGATCAAGTGAAATTAGAAGAACTGGGGAATCTTACAGAGAGTTAAAAGAGGGTTATAAATTTTGCTTCAGAGGACATGGAACGAATAAAGAAAATGGAGTGGGTTGTCTGAGGCCTTTGTCCTGCAGTAGACTAGTTACGGTTGTTGTTGATGATGATGATATTTCTTTCCGGTCACGCTCAATGGCATTGCCAGATGTATAACTCATCGTCCCTCGGGTAGGGGGAGCGGTGGGAAGGGTTGAATTTGTGTGGTGTATTTATTTATATATTTAGCCGTCATTTTTTGACCGGTCACATCCACTAGTAACTTCATATTGTATGTAATGTATAAATGATGATATATTCCAAAGCTAACCAGCCATAATTGAAGGACAGAGCTGAAGACGCTGGTTGGAAGCTGGTAGGAACGGTCCTATCGGATTCAGTGGATTTTAAACACCAGCTTCAGCCCATTCCTACCAGCACCTGCGCCTACTGAATTGCTATCTACTTTTATGGATTCATCATAATTCAACCTTCCAGAACCTGACTGACGTAGGACGTCCATTGTATCATACAACATAACAAGTTACGTTAGATCAAAATTATCAATATTATCAAAACCATTAAAATTACTTTAACACTCGAATTACTGTTATTACTAAAATTATTTAAATAAAATTTCGGTATCGTGTCCTGGGGAAACACTTGCTGTCTGTCCTAAGTACGTATATTCATTAAAATTTCTTTATTTTTCACAAGGCCAATAAACGAGAGAGAGAGAGAGAGAGAGAGAGAGAGAGAGAGAGAGAGAGAGAGAGAGAGAGAGAGAGAGAGAGAGAGAGGGGGGGGAGTTCCTTCTCCGTAAAAGAAATATATTGCCACCTCCAGCAAAACTTTATCCATTGGGGTCATCCCAAAGAGGACCATTTCGGTGAAAATTTTCATCCTAATCTGCATAACAATTTGTGTGATCTTGCTAACAAACGCATACAAATAAGTCGAACAAAACATTACTTTAAAGGTGATGTTGTTGTTGTTGATGATATTATTATTATTATTATTATTATTATTATTATTATTATTATTATTATTATCATTATTATTATTATTATTGTTATTATTATTATTATTGGTAGTAGTAGTAGTAGTAGTAGTAGTAGTAGTAGTAGTAGTAGTAGTAGTAGTAGTAGTATCAATGGAGATGATAATGATGGCAAAATTAATAATAGTAATTATGACAATATCAATGATAAAATCAGCATAGCTATGCATTTATCATTCCTTGATAATTTATTCCATTTGTTGTTTCTTAATAAACGTGAAGACATTTCAATACATACATCAACACACACTATATATATGGATAGAACCCAAAATTTTTCTGTTTTCATTTATCTATATGTTCATGGATAAGCATAAATTATCAAGCATAAAAAATGGAAATACACACTATAGTCCATTTCTTTTACCGAGGCAGATTTGCACCGACTCGCAACGGTTCCGTTTTAGCTCGGAAAAGTTTCCTGATCGCTGACTAGTTAGAATTATCTTGTCCAACCAATCAGCGATCAGGAAACTTTTCCGAGCTAAAAGGGCACCGCTGCGAGTCGGTGCAAATATGCCTCGCTAAAAGAAATGGACTATAGTTTGTAAACTGACGTTTATAAATTTATTCTGTGCAAGCGACAGAAACGTCCTTAACTTGCTGATAATCCACAAAGGAGTAATGAGAATACATTGATAGCAAAAGAGTAGTGCAAAGTAAAGATATGCAGAGGAAACAGATGCATTCAAAATACACTTACACACACGATCAACACATCATCATAAAACAGCAAGTGTACCTAACTTCCGTGTGAGTTTTTAGTGCCCGACTCATCAGCGTTTAAGTTTTATACTTCCATTTACTTTCGTGTTATAAGTTACGAGGCTTCAGGGAAATATCATAACGCGAAGTATTTTACCCGCCAAGTTTTTTTTTTCTAGCTAGCCTATTAAAAGAGTTTATTCAGAAAGGGCTGGGAGAAGAAATATCACACCATTATAAAGAAGAGATGAAAATTTTACGAAAATATACACATGGTAAATATGCAGTTTTTTTATGAATATATTAAGGAGCCAAGTTAGTAAAAATAATCACACTAGAGAAGGTGTCTGTGTATGATAAAAAAAAAAAAAGAAAAAAAATGAAAAAATATCATTATAACATCACTAAACAAAGGAAATAAGTCTTGAATGATACAATACAATATATATATATATATATATATATATATATATATATATATATATATATATATATATATATATATATATATATTTTAATTTTCATGTATTCAGACTAAAATTCATTTACGAAATGTAAGCAAAAAACTGATTAACAAGTACTGTATCTATCTTCTACAGTATATTTTATTCGGATTTCAAGGTATTCATACTATAAAACGTACATACACACACAGGGGAAATGTGATGTGTAGTGTGTGTTGAAAAGAGAGAGAGAGAGAGAGAGAGAGAGAGAGAGAGAGAGAGAGAGAGAGAGAGAGAGAGGAGAGAGAGAGAGAGACTATTTCAAGAGCATTGTGTAGTAATGATGAGTCAGAAACAAAATAATTCATCACTTTTCCTAGAACCCTTTAGAAGCCCAATTGATGAAATTTTTCTCTCCATTAAAGGTAGGCCTAACTCTCATAGTTCGATCGGTTCTGGCATAATATTCCAATTTTCCAATAATGGGAGATATTGGGAGTCTAGAATAGCCTTAACATTCAATGATCTCAACGATTTTATAACATTCTCTACAAAGAAAATAAGTAAAACTCCATTACTCAAATTACTATACAGAATAACCCAAGTGACTGATAAACTACTAATAATTGATAAACTACGGTGCAAAATAACTCAGGTGACTGATAAACTACTGATAATTGATAAACTACGCTGCAAAATAACTCAGGTGACTGATAAACTACTGATAATTGATAAACTACGGTGCAAAATAACTCAGGTGACTGATAAAACACTGGTAATTGATAAACTACGCTGCTAAATAACTCAAGTGACTAATAAACTACAGATAATTGATAAACTACGGAGAAAAATAACTCAAGTGACTGATAAACTACTGATAATTGATAAACTAGTGCAAAATAATTCGAGTGATTGATAAACTACAATGAAAAATAACTCAAGTGACTGATAAACTATTGATAACTGATAAACCACAGTGAAAAATAACTCGTGACTTATAAACTACTGATAATTGATAAACTACTATGCAAAATAACTCAAGTGACTGATAAACTACTGATAATTGATAAACTATGGCGAAAAATACCTCAAATGACTAATAAACTACTGATAATTGATAAACTACAGTGCAAAATAACTCAGTTGACTGATAAACTACTGATAATTGATGAACTATAATGCAAAATAACTCAAATGACTGATAAACTACTGATAATTGATAAACTACTGATAATTGATAAACTACAATGCAAAATAATTCAAGTTATTGATAAACTACAGTGCAAAATAACTCAAGTGACTGATAAACTACTTACAATTGATAAACTACAGTATAAAGGAACTCAGGTGACTGATAAACTATTGATAATTCATAAACTATGGTGCAAAATACCTCATTTGACAAACTACTGATAATTGATAAACCACCGTGCAAAATAACTCAGTTGACTGATAAACTAATGATATTTAATAAATTACGGTGCAAAATAACTCAGGTGACCGATAAACTACTGATTATTGATAAACTACGGTGTATTATAAGTCAAGTTACTAATAAACTACTGATAATTAATAAACTAATATGCAAAATAAATCAAGTGACTGATAATTGATAAACTACAGTGCAAAATAACTCAGGTAACTGATAAACTACTGATAATTGATAAAATATGGTGTAAAATAATTCAGGTGACTGATAAACTACTGTTAATTGATAAACTATAGTGCAAAATGACTCAGGTGACCGAAAAACTACTAATAATTGATAAACTACGATACAAAATAACTCAGGGGACTGATAAACTACCGATAATTGATATACTACGGTGGAAAACAACTCAGGTGATTGATAAACTACTTATAATTGATAAGCTACGGTACAAAATAACACAGGTGACTGATAAACTACTGATAATTTATAAAATATGGTGCAGAATAACCCAGGTGATTGATAAACTATTGATAATTGACAAAAGTACGGTGCAAAACAACTCAGGTGACTGATAAACTACTGATAATTTATAAACTGTAGTGAAAAATAACTCAGGTGACCGATAAACTACTGATAATTGATAAACTAGGGTGGAAAATAACTCAAGTGACTAATATACTACTGATAACTGATAGATTACGGTTAATTGATAAACTAATGATAATTGATAAACTACTGATAATTGATAAACTACGGATAATTGATAAACTACGAATAATTGATAAAATACTGATAACTGATCAACTACTGGAAATTGATAAACTACTGATAACTGGTAAACTATGGCTAATTGATAAACTACGGATAACTGATAAACTACTGATAGTTGATAAACTGTAGATAAATTTCGAATTATCAAAGAGACTCGACTGAAGGAAAATTGAAAAATTATGGATAGTGAAATTATGTATCAAACAAGCTAAGTATCACGCAAAACAACTTATCTAAAATGTAAAAACACACAGTATTCGCAGATAGTTTATAATTCTCAAAATACATAAAAAAAATACGAAAATATGAAAATAAAACAAAGAAAGAAAAAATAGTCAAAACAATCAAACAAATGGAAAAAAGAGTTTAACAAACAAGAAGCAGAGATTCAATAACAGCGACAAAGACAAAATCATGAAAGACAAAAAATATCAATAAAGACAAATTAGTTAAGAGGATTACATTGAAACTATAAAAGGAATCTAGACAATAAGAAACACTGATACAAAACTGCCTCGAATAGAATCTGAAGATTTTCAGAATAAATAATCAACAAATCAATTTTGTAGAGGAAATCTAACTAATACAAAATACAATTTTTGACATTTATTAGGATTATTAATTAGAGATATTTCAAAGAAAAGTACCCATGTAATGATAAGCTGTATAGAAAAATAAAAGGACAATTTTAAAGAAAATACTATTTTTAAGTAGTAATGTAAAAGAATTAAAGTAGCTATCAAAAAAAATATAACATGATAAATTAGCCACAGTAAATTGCAAGTCAAAAACTAACCAATCACAATATAATCACAAAAAACCAAATGTTGCAGCTTTATATACAAAGGGGAAACCTTAA
>NC_090745.1:96609099-96611599 GCF_036898095.1 Palaemon carinicauda
GAGAGAGAGAGAGAGAGAGAGAGAGAGGGAACTAAAATCAGATATCCAGAAATTACTTAAAAGAGCAAAAATATTGCCGAAAAGAGGAAAAGAGCAACAATATTGCCGAAAACAATACAATAGTAAAACGAAGCAATAGCTCACATACAACTATTAGGCAGTTTTAACAAAATTAGTATGCCTATAAAATCTATGGCAAATAAATTCTCTTCGGAGGTCTAAAATTAAAATTTGGTCAAATATACTAGATATGCGGATGAGATCATGGTGAGGGGTAGATGGAGACGTTTTGGTATGCTCTTTCTACTCCACAAGAGTAGAAACATTTAATTGGGCTCCATAAGGCACTAGAAGAGTTGGATGACCCAGGCCTACATGGCTGAGGACTATGAAGCGTGAATTGGGAGATGATGTTATGGAGAAATATTGAATTAAAATCTAAAAATAGGGACGAGTAGCTAAATCTAACCGAGGCCCTTTGCGTCAATAGGCGTAGGAGGAGGAGATGATGATGATGATAAATTCTTATTTGGACACAAACGAAGTATCTACAATATTCACCTAACAATTTCATACTCAACTTTACGACTAGAGTTTAAGGGCATGAGTTCACGAAATGTGTATATGCAAATACAACGACGAAACAATGACTTCATTCTTGCTCGCAAATACTAAACAAGGGTCAGTTGGAGAGGAACACAATACGAGATACTACCGCCAGAGAGTTATTGGGTCCTTTGGCTGCCCAGACAGTAATACGGTGGATCCCTCTCTCTGGTTACGACACATTTTTTCCATTGCCTACACATACACCAAAAAGTCTGGCCTATTCTATACACATTCTCCTCTGTCCTCATACACCTAATAACACTGAGATTACCAAACAATTTTGCTCTCTGAGAGGGTTAAATGCTTTATGGTAATAGTTCAGTGGCTACTTTCCTCTTGGTAAGGGTAGAAGAGACTCTTTAGCTATGGTAAGCAGCTCTTCTAGGAGAGGTAAACTCCAAAATCAAACCATTGTTCTCTAGTCTTAGGTGGTGCCATAGCCTCTGCACCATGGCCTTCCACTGTCTTGGGGTAGAGTTCTCTTGCTTGAGGGTACACTTGGGCATACTATTCTATCTTATTTCTCTTTCTCTTGTTATTTTCAAGTTGTCACAGTTTATATATAAAAGATTTATTCTAATGTTATTCTCAAATATGTTTATTTCCTTATTTCTTTCCGTCACTGGGCTATTTTCCCTATTGTAGCCCCTGGGCTTCTAGCATCCTACTTTTCAACTAGGGTTGTAGCTTAATAATAATAATAATAATAATAATAAGAAGAAGAAGAAGAAGAAGAAGAAGAAGAAGAAGAAGGAGAAGAAGAAGAAGAAGAAAATGTTATAAAGATACAAAGCGAAGATGAGTTGGGTGAGGAGGGATGAACCAGACATATGGGAGTTGCCGGAAGTACACAATATTAATTTACTATGCTACTTATGATAAATTATATTATGTAATTTCTGAATAATAATAACAACAACAACAACAACAACAACAACAACAACAACAACAACAACAACAACAACAACAATAATAATAATAATAACAATAATAATAATAATAATAACAATTTATCATAAGATTTTAGATTTCTTCCTTTCCTCTAAAAATAAACAAGAGAAAATATTTAAAACATTTATAACATATGAAAGAAAGTTATCAGGATTCAGAAACTCATTTAAATCATTCAGAATCCAACATATTTCATATTTTCCATTATTGATATGAACTAAGCTGAAACCCTTGTTGGCAAAAAAAAAATGCTACGTGTCCATGGAATCCAACCGGGAAAGTAAACCATTGCGGAAAAGAATAGCAGCAAAAAGTAAACTGTAAAAAAGGAAATAATTGAATAAAATACAAATAAGTAGATAACGTTAAAGAGATACGTAACAGATATACTGTGAAACGGGACTTATATGACCTGATCTATTTTAGTAAGAAAAGATTAGCACAAATAAAACAATATAACAATGTATTTTTCTTTCAAGTTTCTAAAAAAACAGAAATAAGAAAGACAGCTGTATCTTAAAAGATAACAAACGAGAAACTTTTTTAATAGAATAACTCCCAGATACAGATTTCACAGAGTAATTATAGAAACGTGAAATTAATATTGTCAAATTCTAACGTCCGTGTGAAGACTATTCAAAGTATGTAAATAGAGCTGAGAGAAGAAACCTTACAACAGAGTTTGAAAGTTTGAGTATATTAAGGAGAAACTATACTTTTGGTTAAATTCTTTCCAAATTATATTTTCATAGCATTTCACTTACGGTAGACTTAATCCTTTATAAAATGACACGCTATATTTCTATTTTGCAAATGAGATTAAGACGTCTTATATTATTTTAATAAGCTCCTCCATTGTTTCTATGAGGAAAACATTTAGTGAGGGAAAATAACTGGAAAGCAGTAAATGATCTCAGAAAAAATACTTCATATGATAATA
>NC_090745.1:96616599-96631599 GCF_036898095.1 Palaemon carinicauda
TCTACTAACTTATTATGAAACCTTTCCAACATGCACACTTACCATACACACCCCGATCTGCCGCTCACTTTCTCTTATGTACACAGGATCTCATCTGTCTTCCTCTAACTTCAGATATAAGTGTTCAGTCTATTAATTAACCTACTTAGATTAGTATCAGTCTCTTCATCTTCTCTTCTATCCTCCCAACCACAAATTCATCATAATAATCATTAGCAATCACATCCGAAAATAGCTGCTTATCTACATCTTTTATTCTAAGGTTTATTTACTCAAATTTTGTCTATGAATTTTTCTTCTCGAAAACATGAATCTACCACAACAGAACTCGTTCATTTCCCTTATAAAACTATATCATACCCTGTTTTTATTAGCTTGCCCTCATTATTAATCCTTTCGTACACTGCTACAAGCTAATTGCTCAACTCTTAGTTTACAACTGCAATTTAAAGAGCCTCCCTATTCATCACCCCCATAAACCTCTAATTTAACTATTACACAAATAAGAAGCTTTATTCATTCTTCCTACACTCTCTCTTGTGTATATACATACACACACATATATACATATATATATATATATATATATATATATATATATATACATATATATATACATATATATACATACATATATATATATATATATATATATATATATATATACATATATATATATATATATACATATATATATACATATATATACATACATATATATATATATATATATATATATATATATATATATATATACATATATATATATACATTATATATATATACTATATATATATATATATATATATACACATATGTCTGTGTATGTATATACATTGATATTAATACATTTAAACTAATTTCATAACATGAGAGATTCTTATAGACGATGACCTAAATTAATAAAAACACCATAGCTTTTCTCCCCATCTAGAAGTATCCTGCAAACTGGCTGGAGAGAGAGAGAGAGAGAGAGAGAGAGAGAGAGAGAGAGAGAGAGAGAGAGAGAGAGAGAGAGAGAGAGAGCATTTTTGGTTAGGTTCACTATCCGCGATGGAACGTTGTGGAACATAACTAAACAAAATCATTTAAGATATTTCTTTTTTCTTACAACTTTGCTCTTACAAAAAACCTGACTTCAGAGTTCAGAATGTTACAACCTAGTCTCTCTCTCTCTCTCTCTCTCTCTCTCTCTCTCTCTCTCTCTCTCTCTCTCTCTCTCTCTCAATGTCTGATTTCGGCAAATCCATTCTCTCTCTCTCTCTCTCTCTCTCTCTCTCCTCTCTCTCTCTCTCTCTCTCTCTCTCTCTCTCTCTCTCTCGTTATTATGATCTCAGACATAGACTGTGATGTTAAAGACTCTGTAGTGAGAAGTTTCGCCGATGACACAAGAATAAGTAGAGAATTTACTTGTGATGAAGATAAGAACTCACTACAAAAAAAATATATGAATGGGCGGAGATGAATAGGATGGTATTCAACTCCGGTAATTTCGAATCGATAAACTATAGAAACAGAGAAGGAATGGTATGTGCATACAGGGAACCTAATAACGAGACAATCACAAAAAAGGGAAGCAATTAAAGACCTTGGTGTAATGTTAAACAGGAATATGTTATGCAACGACCAAATAGCAACATTGTTGGTAAATGTAAAGCAAAAATGGGAATGATATTCAGACACTTTAAAATAAGAAAAACTGATGACATGATTATGCTTTACAAAACTTATGTACGTAGTACACTCGAGTACTGTAATGTGATGTGGTAACCACACTACCAAAAGGATATTGCACAAATAGAGAGTGTACAAAGGTCCTATACTGCTAGAATAGAAGTAGTTAAGGACCTTGACTACTGGGAAAGACTGCAATTTTTAAAACTATACAGTCTAGAAAGGAGAAGAGAACGCTACATGATAATACAAACACGGAAGCAAATTGAAGGAATTAATGAAAACATCATGGAGCTAGAAATATCATAAAGAGCAAGCCGAGGTAGATTAATAGTACCAAAAACTGTACCAGGAAAACTAAGGAAGGGCGCACAGCACATTAATCCACTACGCACCAGCATCGATAATGCAGCGACTATTCAATGGGCTGCCAGCTCATGTAAGAAACATATCAGGAGTGAGCGTAGATGTGTTTAAGAATAAGTTCGATAAATACCTAAGATGCATCCCAGAGCATCCAAGACTGGAAGATGCAAAATACTCCGGAAGATGCATTAGCAACTCTCTGGTGGATATACGAAGTGCCTCACACTGAGGGACCTGGGGAACCCAAACATAGAATAAGCCAATAAGGCAATAAGTCAGTCTCTCTCTCTCTCTCCTCTCTCTCTCTCTCTCTCTCTCTCTCTCTCTCTCAATGTCTAATTTCAGCAAATACTTGCACTTTCTCTCTCTCTCCGCCCCAATTTCTGATTTCGGCAAATCCTTCCTCTCTCTCTCTCTCTCTCTCTCTCTCCTCTCTCTCTCCTCTCTCTCTCTCTCTCTCTCTCTCTCTCTCTCAATGTCTGATTTCAGCAAATCCTTGCACACTCTCTCCCCCCCCAATTTCTGATTTCGAGAAATCCTTCCCTTTCTCTCTCTCTCTCTCCTCTCTCTCTCTCTCCTCCTCTCTCTCTCCTCTCTCTCTCTCTCTCTCTCTCTCAATGTCTGATTTCAGCAAATCCTTCCACTTTATACAAACTTTCCCCATTTAACTCTTTCCTCACGAGTTCCATTCCGAACTAAAGTGATGGGAAGAAGGCAACGTCTGAACCAAAACACAAAAAGGGACTCATAACCGACAGATATGAGCTGAATCAATTGACCGCAGAAAATGCTTGAGTATTGAACTGGGATTTTGCCGGAAATGCTCATAATATCTTGACGAGTCAAGTTTGCTAGTATTAGAAAGATTCCATTTCTCTTATCACACTTGATTAGGCTTTCGACGAAAGGAATAGTGATTACGTTATGTTAGTTCAGAAAACATGCATGATTTTATATAATTTATATGTATGTAAATACAGTAAGTATGTGTGTATATACATATATACATCATATATATATATATATATATATATATACATATATATATATATATATATATATATATATATTATAATTTATATGTATGTAAATATAATAAGTATGTGTGTATATATATATGTATATATATATATATATATTATATATATATATATATATATATATATATATACACATATACATACACACAGACTCACACATATATATTACATATATATGATAATTTTGCACATTTAGACGTGTGTTACATATATATCAAAATTATCCATATATTATGCACCTCCTGGTATCTGGATTCTTTCTATCTCTGGATAAGAGACCCCAGGGGGAAAACAGTAGCTATTATCTTTGAGTTGATACCCCCTGGGGTCTCTGATCCCAAGGTAGAGAGAATCCAGATATTAGGGGGTGCATAATCTATGCCTTATATATATGTGTATGTATGTATATATATATATTTATATATTATATATTTATATATATATATATATATATATATATATATATATATATATATATATATATATACATATATATAAATACTTGGGGTCTAAGGCGAAGTAAAACTAATTGCAGTGAAACCTCACGCCGTGCACAGTAGGCTTTGCTAAAGGGTCTGTGTAGAATCCCTTAACCTCCTACCTGCACTACTTCTACATTACCCCTGTCCTCCTTTTTTTTTTTCTTTTTTTTTTGCTGTCTCTCGTATGTTACCTTTAACTTCTCAGTACAATGGCACAGTTTTTCCAAGAAGTTTCACCTCTGTGGTGAAGAGCCAACCTAGCTCAAGCGCCAGGCCATATGGCACAAATTCATAAATCAAATACAACTGTACAATATACAGCTGGATACAGGAATTCATGGTATACCCGGCTGTGAGGGAGTGCACCCAGCCACATCCTCACTACGTGGCTCGTTCCGGTGTTTAGTCCCACACACCACCTGTGCCATCATTCCCTATAGGTAGTAGATTGACCAGGGCACCAGCCACCCGTTGAGATACTACCGTTAGAGTTATGGGGTCCTTTGACTGGTCAGACAGTACTACATTGGATCCTTCTCTTTCGTTACGGTTCACTTTCCCTTTGCCTACACATACATCGAATATTCTGGCCTATTCTTTACAGATTCTCCTCTGTCCTCATACAACTGACAACAATGAGATTACCAAACAATTTTACTTTAACCAAGGAGTTAACTACTGCATTGTAATTGTTCAGTAGACACATTCCTCTTGGTAAGGGTAGAAGAAACTCTTTAGCTATGGTAAGCAGCTCTTCTAGGAGAAGGACACACCAGAAGCAAACCATCGTTCTCTAATTTTGGGTAGTGCCATAGCCTTTGTACCACGGTCTTCCACTGTCTTGGGTTAGAGTTCTCCTATTTGAGGGTACACTCGGGCACACTATTCTATCTAATTTCTCTTCCTCTTGTTTTGTTAAAGTTTTAATAGTTTATATAGGAAATATTCCTTTTAATGTTGTTACTGCTCATAAAATATTTTATTTTTCTCTGTTTCCTTTCCTCACCGGGCTATTTCCCTGTTGGGGCCCCTGTTTTTATAGTATCCTGCTTTACCAACTAGGGTTGTAGTTTAGCAAGTAATAATAATAATAACATACTGTATGTTTAGTTACTCGCCGTGCAGTAAGGGCGTGACAGGTGCACCTCTTCGGAGGGAGGTGTGCCAGGGAATCCTGTGTCTAGCTGTGCCTATGGAGTGATTCAATGGTCATAAGTGGGAACTGGATACATGATTGGTTCATCAATAAAGATTTGCTCTATTTGGAAATTAGCGACACTAATCCGTTCTGGATGTATGGTAAAACGACCAGCAAACTAACATTCAATGTTAGGAAATGGACCAATCTGTGGAAAGTATAGAATCTTCTGAACTTACACTTGTGACGGTACCGAGAGAAAGGTTGTGAACTCAAAGGCAGTGTGAAAGCAACTGAGTTAATTTATTATGGAACACTCTCCTTTATATACAAAACCTCAAGGCAACAGGAAATTACATGTTCGAGAAAATGACAATGTTACATAGGCGACACGCAGACATGTTTGTTCTGGTTCTTTTTAGTGCGAGGGAAGAGCGAAGATACAAGCATAATATATACAAAAGGAATTATGTACAATTGTGTGACACACGGTTGGTACATACTATAATGCCTTCGGAGAAAGAAGCCATGTTGCTGGTAAAGTCTAACAAAGACGAAGGTTCTATGATAAAACCCAGTGAAATATTAGACAAAATTAGGGAACAATAATACAAAAAATTTGAATAAGATTCAGTAGACAGTCAAGGTCACTTTTTTTGTTCAGTAAAGCCAAATACATCTTCGAAATTAGGTTGAAAAGGAATGGGTTTGTTATCTAAATTTAACTTTCCAGTGACAAAAAGACGAAGGCATAATGTTTATACATTTATCTTACATAGTCTCTAAAGATAATTTATTGATTGGAATAGAAGTCAAATTATCCTGAACGATAAAGAGATAACTTTAAAATGAACAAAGGGTTTCTAAAATCTAAAACGATTACTGTAACGAAGAAATTTCTTTTCGATTCTCCTTCCGAACCAAACGGAAATGTGGACACGCAAGGAAAAGGGGGAAAACTCTCCTACTGAGGTTGCTAAAGAGGAGAAGCATCGGTGGTTCTTTTCTCTTCCCTTTAAAGGAAGTGTTGTACGACCCGATTCTCGAGTAAAGACTCCGAAATTCCAGATTTCGATTCTCACTGAAGCGAAGAGAGATTCCAATGTCTGGTTGCCTAACGAGTCGTTGAGGCAAGTTTACTGGGATCTTAACATTGTCCGTACCATACTTCTCTCCGTTGTGGGTTTTCTTTTCATTTACGGGATTCGGGATTCTGCGGAACCTTATATAAAGACTTGATGGTCCTAATGGCTTGTTCCGAAAGGGTGTATGCACTTTCTGAATGAAGAATGAAAATGATGCCTCGTGAAAAAAAAAAAAAAAAAAAAAAAAAAACTGACCATCAAATAAGTTCGTGGATGATTCGGTTCCTTAAAACGTTGGTTACCAATTTAATAGTTTAGCTGGATTGTTATAAACGAATTAAGCATCTTCTGAAAAAAAAAAAAAATATAACCTCTCGTTTGCTTGAGGTTACACTCAGGTACACTAAATGTTTAGTTTATATAAGAAAGATCTATATTAAGGTTAATAATGTTCTTAAAATATTTCATTTTAATTGTTTATTACTTCTCTTATAGTTTATTTATTTTCTTATTTCCTTTCCTCACTTAGTATTTTCCTTTTTTGATCCCTTGGGCTTATAGCATCCTGCTTTTCCAACTAGGGTTGTAGCTTAACTAGTTATAATAATAATAATAATAATAATAATAATAATAATAATAATAATAATCTAATGACCATCAACTAATTGCAATGGGGATTTCTGGGGATCCTTGCTTACTAAGCTGATAGTCCCTTTATAAGAATACGGACACCAAAACAAATAATCCCATCTATATACACAAAAGCAAGGATGATCAAATGAGTACAAAGCTCTTTTACAACGCTCACTCTCCGTCTCCCTGTACAAAACGTGTTCAATGTCCCTCTCATCAAATGGACGCAAATGGGATTTGGCCAGTGTCAATATATTTCTACTACTGTATTCAAAAGGGTGATGAAACATGAATATATTACGGAATACGTCAGTTATATGGTGTATATTTCAACAAACACCATTGAAAATAATTTTGATCCAACACAATACCTGAAAGGTTAATTTTCAATAGGTGGGTTAAGGGCATGGAGGGAAAGGTGGGGGAAGGGATGAATGAAGTAGGAGGGAAAGGGGGGTAGGATGAATAACGTTGGAGGGAAAGGGGGGTAGGATGAATAACGTTGGAGGGAAAGGGGGGTAGGATGAATGACGTTGGAGGGAAAGGAGGGGGGATGAATGACGTAGGATGGAAAGGGGGGTAGGATGAATGACGTAGGAGGGTAAGGGGGGTCGAAGGGATTAATGATGTAGCTGGAAATGTATATAGAAGAGGGTGGGGGCGGATAGGGGTGATAACGAAATTAAAAAAAAAAATACGTAAATACGTGTATGATAGGAAGGGAAAAACGAGGTATAGGATAACATAAATAAAGTGAGGAAAATTGTTTTTTAAAGGAATAATTATTTTTTTCATAAGGAATCGACGGTTATAATATTAGTTTACGTGATACTCTCTATTTGAATGAATCCAAGTACTCTCCATTGTTTCCACGATTTCCTTTGTTTGGCATTACTTATAAATGTAGTTCACTATTTATTCTTATTTATAGATGCTCTTTATTATTCATTGTTATTGATAACTGTGGTTCATTATTAATTCAGTATTTTAATGGAATTCATTGATAATTCAAATTCGTTGTATTTTTAGTACATGAATAATTGTGGTTTAGAGAGAGAGGCTAAGTCTGAACAACGGCACACTTAGGTATTAGTTCATATATAAAAGATCGATTTTAATGTTGATAATGTTCTTAAAATATTTTATTACAATTGTTTATTACTTCTCTTGTAGTTTATTTATTTCCTTATTTCCTTTCCTCACTTGACTTTTTTCCTTGTAGAAATCCTTGGCCTTATAGAATCCTGCTTTTCCAACTAGGGTTGTAGCTTAGTTAATAACAATAACGATAACAATAACGATAACGATAATGATAATGATAATGATAATAATAATAATAATAATAATAATAATAATAATAATAATAATAATAATAATAATCTAATGACCATCAAATAATTTCAATGGGGATTTCTGGGGATCCTTGCTTACTAACCTGATAGCCCCTTTATAGGAATATGGACGCCCAACCAATAATCCCATCTATATACACAAAAGCAAGGATGATCAAATGAGTCCAAAGCTCTTTTTCAAAGCTCACTCTCCGTCTCCCTGTACAAAACGTGTTCAATGTCCCTCTCATCAAATGGACGCAAATGGGATTTGGCCAGTGTCAATATATTTCTACTACTGCATTTAAAAGGGTGATGAAACATGAATATATACCGGAATCCATCAGTTATATGGTGTATATTTCAACAAACACCATTGAAAATAATTTTGATCCAACACAATACCTGAAAGGGTAATTTTCAATAGGTGGTTAAGGGCATGGAGGGAAAGGTGGGGGAAGGGATGAATGAAGTAGGAGGGAAAGGGGGGTAGGATGAATGACGTTGGAGGGAAAGGAGGGGGGATGAATGACGTTGGAGGGAAAGGGGGGTAGGATGAATGACGTTGGAGGGAAAGGAGGGGGGATGAAGTAGGAGGGAAAGGGGGGTCGAAGGGATTAATGATGTAGCTGGAAATGTGTATAGAAGAGGGTGGGGGCGGTTAGGGTGAAAAAAAAAAAAAAAAAAAAGTAAATGCATGAATGATAGGAAGGGAAAAACGAGGTATAGGATAGCATGAATAAAGTGAGGAAAATTGTTTATTAAAGGAATAATTATCTTTTTCATAAGAAATCGACGGTTATAACATTAGTTTACGTGGTACTCTCCTTTTGCATGAATCTAAATACCCTCCATTGTTTCCATGATTTCCTTTGTTTGGCATTACTTATAAATGTAGTTCATTATTCATTCTTATTAATAAATGCAGTTTATTATTCATTGTTAATGATAACTGTGATTCATTATTAATTCAGTATTTTTATGGATTTCATTGAAAATTCTAATTCGTTGTAATTTTTAGTACATGAATAATTGTGGTTTAGAGAGATAGGCTAAGTCTGAACAACGTCACACTTAGGTATTAGTTCATATATAAAAGATAAATTTTAATGTTGATAATGTTCTTAAAATATTTTATTTTAATTGTTTACTCCTTCTCTTGTAGTTTATTTATTTCCTTATTTCCTTTCCTCCCTGGACTATTTAGCTTGTTGAAATCCTTGGGCTTATAGAATCCTGCTTTTCCAACTAGGGTTGTAGCTTAGTTAGTAATAATAATAATAATAATAATAATAATAATAATAATAATAATAATAATAATAATCTAATGACCATCAAATAATTGCAATGGGGATTTCTGGGGATCCTTGCTTACTAACCGGATAGTCCCTTTATAAGAATATGGACACCAAACAAATAATCCCATCTATATACACAAAAGCAAGGATGATCAAATGAGTACAAAGCTCTTTTACAACGCTCACTCTCCGTCTCCCTGTACAAAACGTGTTCAATGTCCCTCTCATCAAATGGACGCAAATGGAATTTGGCCAGTGTCAATATATTTCTACAACTGCATTTAAAAGGGTGATGAAACATGAATATATATCGGAATACGTCAGTTATATGGTGTATATTTCAACAAACACCATTGAAAATAATTTTGATCCAACACAATACCTGAAAGGTTAATTTTCAATAGGTGGGTTAAGGGCATGGAGGGAAAGGTGGGGGAAGGGATGAATGAAGTAGGAGGGAAAGGGGGGTAGGATGAATAACGTTGGAGGGAAAGGGGGGTAGGATGAATAACGTTGGAGGGAAAGGGGGGTAGGATGAATGACGTTGGAGGGAAAGGAGGGGGGATGAATGACGTAGGATGGAAAGGGGGGTAGGATGAATGACGTAGGAGGGTAAGGGGGGTCGAAGGGATTAATGATGTAGCTGGAAATGTATATAGAAGAGGGTGGGGGCGGATAGGGGTGATAACGAAATTAAAAAAAAAAATACGTAAATACGTGTATGATAGGAAGGGAAAAACGAGGTATAGGATAACATAAATAAAGTGAGGAAAATTGTTTTTTAAAGGAATAATTATTTTTTTCATAAGGAATCGACGGTTATAATATTAGTTTACGTGATACTCTCTATTTGAATGAATCCAAGTACTCTCCATTGTTTCCACGATTTCCTTTGTTTGGCATTACTTATAAATGTAGTTCACTATTTATTCTTATTTATAGATGCTCTTTATTATTCATTGTTATTGATAACTGTGGTTCATTATTAATTCAGTATTTTAATGGAATTCATTGATAATTCAAATTCGTTGTATTTTTAGTACATGAATAATTGTGGTTTAGAGAGAGAGGCTAAGTCTGAACAACGGCACACTTAGGTATTAGTTCATATATAAAAGATCGATTTTAATGTTGATAATGTTCTTAAAATATTTTATTACAATTGTTTATTACTTCTCTTGTAGTTTATTTATTTCCTTATTTCCTTTCCTCACTTGACTTTTTTCCTTGTAGAAATCCTTGGCCTTATAGAATCCTGCTTTTCCAACTAGGGTTGTAGCTTAGTTAATAACAATAACGATAACAATAACGATAACGATAATGATAATGATAATGATAATAATAATAATAATAATAATAATAATAATAATAATAATAATAATAATAATAATCTAATGACCATCAAATAATTTCAATGGGGATTTCTGGGGATCCTTGCTTACTAACCTGATAGCCCCTTTATAGGAATATGGACGCCCAACCAATAATCCCATCTATATACACAAAAGCAAGGATGATCAAATGAGTCCAAAGCTCTTTTTCAAAGCTCACTCTCCGTCTCCCTGTACAAAACGTGTTCAATGTCCCTCTCATCAAATGGACGCAAATGGGATTTGGCCAGTGTCAATATATTTCTACTACTGCATTTAAAAGGGTGATGAAACATGAATATATACCGGAATCCATCAGTTATATGGTGTATATTTCAACAAACACCATTGAAAATAATTTTGATCCAACACAATACCTGAAAGGGTAATTTTCAATAGGTGGTTAAGGGCATGGAGGGAAAGGTGGGGGAAGGGATGAATGAAGTAGGAGGGAAAGGGGGGTAGGATGAATGACGTTGGAGGGAAAGGAGGGGGGATGAATGACGTTGGAGGGAAAGGGGGGTAGGATGAATGACGTTGGAGGGAAAGGAGGGGGGATGAAGTAGGAGGGAAAGGGGGGTCGAAGGGATTAATGATGTAGCTGGAAATGTGTATAGAAGAGGGTGGGGGCGGTTAGGGTGAAAAAAAAAAAAAAAAAAAAGTAAATGCATGAATGATAGGAAGGGAAAAACGAGGTATAGGATAGCATGAATAAAGTGAGGAAAATTGTTTATTAAAGGAATAATTATCTTTTTCATAAGAAATCGACGGTTATAACATTAGTTTACGTGGTACTCTCCTTTTGCATGAATCTAAATACCCTCCATTGTTTCCATGATTTCCTTTGTTTGGCATTACTTATAAATGTAGTTCATTATTCATTCTTATTAATAAATGCAGTTTATTATTCATTGTTAATGATAACTGTGATTCATTATTAATTCAGTATTTTTATGGATTTCATTGAAAATTCTAATTCGTTGTAATTTTTAGTACATGAATAATTGTGGTTTAGAGAGATAGGCTAAGTCTGAACAACGTCACACTTAGGTATTAGTTCATATATAAAAGATAAATTTTAATGTTGATAATGTTCTTAAAATATTTTATTTTAATTGTTTACTCCTTCTCTTGTAGTTTATTTATTTCCTTATTTCCTTTCCTCCCTGGACTATTTAGCTTGTTGAAATCCTTGGGCTTATAGAATCCTGCTTTTCCAACTAGGGTTGTAGCTTAGTTAGTAATAATAATAATAATAATAATAATAATAATAATAATAATAATAATAATAATAATCTAATGACCATCAAATAATTGCAATGGGGATTTCTGGGGATCCTTGCTTACTAACCGGATAGTCCCTTTATAAGAATATGGACACCAAACAAATAATCCCATCTATATACACAAAAGCAAGGATGATCAAATGAGTACAAAGCTCTTTTACAACGCTCACTCTCCGTCTCCCTGTACAAAACGTGTTCAATGTCCCTCTCATCAAATGGACGCAAATGGAATTTGGCCAGTGTCAATATATTTCTACAACTGCATTTAAAAGGGTGATGAAACATGAATATATATCGGAATACGTCAGTTATATGGTGTATATTTCAACAAACACCATTGAAAATAATTTTGATCCAACACAATACCTGAAAGGTTAATTTTCAATAGGTGGGTTAAGGGCATGGAGGGAAAGGTGGGGGAAGGGGTGAATGAAATAGGAGGGAAAGGTGGGTAGGATGAATGACGTTGGAGGGAAAGGAGGGGGGGGGTGAATGACGTAGGAGGGAAAGGGGTGTCGAAGGGATTAATGATGTAGCTGGAAATGTATATAGAAGAGGGTGGGGGCGGGTAGGGGTGATAGCGAAATTTAAAAAAAAAAAAAAAAAAAAAAAAAAAAAAAAAAAAAAACTTAAATACGTGAATGATAGGGAGGGAAAAACGAGGTATAGGATAACATATATAAAGTGAGGAAAATTTTGTTTTAAAGGAATAATTATCTTTATCATAAGAAATCGACGGTTATAATATTAGTTTATGTGGTACTCTCCATTTGCATGAATCTAAATACCCTCCATTGTTTCCACGATTTCCTTTTTTTGGTATTACTTATAAATGTAGTTCATTATTTATTCTTATTGATAAATGCAGTTTATTATTCATTGTTAATGATAACTGTGGTTCATTATTAATTCAGTATTTTTATGGATTTCATTGAAAATTCTAATTCGTTGTAATTTTTAGTACATGAATAATTGTGGTTTAGAGAAATAGGCTAAGTCTGAACAACGGCACACGTAGGTATTAGTTCATATATAAAAGATCGATTTTAATGTTGATAATGTTCTTAAAATATTTATTTTAATTGTTTATTACTTCTTTTATAGTTTGTTTATTTCCCTATTTCCTTTCCTCACTGGACTATTTTCCTTGTTGAAATCCTTGGGCTTATAGAATCCTGCTTTTCCAACTAGGGTTGTAGCTTAGTTAATAATAATAATAATAATAATAATAATAATAATAATAATAATAATTATAATAATAATAATAATAATAATAATAATAATAATAATAATCTAATGACCATCAAATAATTGCAGAGAGGATTTCTGGGGATCCTTTCTTACTAACCTGATAGTCCCTTTATACGAATACGGACACCAAACAAATGATCCCATCTATATACACAAAAGCAAGGATGATCAAATGAGGACAAAGCTCTTTTACAAAGCTCACTCTCCGTCTCCCTGTACAAAACGTGTTCAATGTCCCTCTCATCAAATGGACACAAATGGGATTTGGCCAGTGTCAATATATTTCTACTACTGCATTTAAAAGGGTGATGAAACATGAATATATACCGGAATCCATCAGTTATATGGTGTATATTTCAACAAACACCATTGAAAATAATTTTGATCCAACACAATACCTGAAAGGTTAATTTTCAATAGGTGGGTTAAGGGCATGGAGGGAAAGGTGGGGGAAGGGGTGAATGAAATAGGAGGGAAAGGTGGGTAGGATGAATGACGTTGGAGGGAAAGGAGGGGGGATGAATGACGTAGGAGGTAAAGGGGGTCGAAGGGATTAATGATGTAGCTGGAAATGTATATAGAAGAGGGTGGGGGCGGGTAGGGGTGATAACGAAAAAAAAAAAAAAAAAAAAAAAAAAAACGTGAATACGTGAATAATAGGAGGGTTAAAACGAGGTATAGGATAACATATATAAATGACGAAAGTTGTTTTTTAAAGGAATAATTATCTTTTTCATAAGAAATCGACGGTTATGACATTAGTTTACGTGGTACTCTCCATTTGCATGAATCTAAATACCCTCCATTGTTTCCACGATTTCCTTTGTTTGGCATTACTTATAATTGTACTTCATTATTCATTCTTATTTATAGATGCTTTTTATTATTCATTGCTATTGATAACTGTAGTTTATTATTAATTCACTATTTTAATGGAGTTCATTAACAATTCAAATTCGTTGTAATTTTTAGTATATGAATAATTGTGGTTTAGAGAGATAGGCTAAATCTGAACAAAGGGGCAAAATAAGCATGCCTTTATTGTATGCTTTCTTTGCAATTAATACATGAACTGAAGTTATGTCTGTGTAAATAAATCAAAATACGAAAAAATATCGAGGCAAATAACAATTGCTGAAAAAAATTGCAAAGTTTTTGTAAATAAATCCTTACTAGGATTACTTTTTTTCAATACTCTGTACAATAAATATTGAACAATTGACAAGTGCTTTGCTTATCAAATAGATTTTACAATTATGGATAGATTTATTAAAGAATACTAGAAATGCCGGGCAAGAAAATCTTGAAATATACAAAAACTATATTCTTGTATTTTTAAGTTTTGTAAATTACTCAGCTATATTTTTCTCGAAACTTTAACACTTGACTTTTTGATGAACGAATTAGTCACGTATACTTATCTTATATCTTATATGAAGGTTGCTTCTCATTAGTATCACTACTTGGGTATGTGTTGCAATGAGCAAAATGTTACATGATGTAAGCGCAAACGTGCAAACACATATATACATTACACATTATCAGTTTTCCTATAAACGCGACCAAACATCAAAACGTAAGAAATTGTGTGTCCAAAATGTAAGGGAAACCGCAATAGTCATTAAAGACATTAAAAAATTATATAGAAGATTACTTATCAACAAATGTATGACCTAAAAGATTTCAAATACAACTGTAGAAGGGTGACCTAATGGTAAACCTAGAAGCCCTGTACAGTATAGTAGAAAATTAAATAAAAAACTTATAAATAAAATGACTCTAAAATAAAACTTGAAAATTTCCTATTCAAAATGCTAGGAAATTATCCATGTATATATTAGTATCTCTCTCTCTCTCTCTCTCTCTCTCTCTCTCTCTCTCTCTCTCTCTATATATATATATATATATATATATAATCTGGGTGTATATTCTATTGTCTTCCTCTCTTCCTACGTAACATCCAAAGTCGTAATTCATGACTCTCTCTCTCTCTCTCTCTCTCTCTCTCTCTCTCTCTCTCTCTCCCCTTAAGTATCCAATTCGTTT
>NC_090745.1:96634099-96656407 GCF_036898095.1 Palaemon carinicauda
TGCTATGAATCACACTTAGATTGAGAAACACACGAGCACGCACACGCACACACAAGACACACACGTATATATATATATATATATATATACACATATATACTGTATATACATATTAATATACATTCATATATATATATACATATATATACAGTATATTCATATATATATATATACACATACATACATATATATATATATATACATATACATATATATATATACATTATATATATATACATACTCACATACACACACACATATATATATACATATATATATATATACATATACATTCATACATATATATATATATATATGTATATATATATATATATACACATTATATATATACATACTCACATACACACACACATATATATATATACATATATATATATATATATATATACATATATATATACATATATATATATATATATACATATATATATATATATATATATATATATATATATATATATATATATATATATACAAATATCATCCGTGTGAGTACAAATGATAAATGTTAAATCCCTTTCGCTACTAGATCATTCCCGTCAAAGAAGTCATACTTGAGTAAGGTCTGGTCAGACTCAATTTAATAACAGCCATGAAAGGCCAAACGATGCTGCTATGTTGTAAGCTCTGAACACTGGACGAGCAAAGGAATTGCAACTTCATACCAGTACAGTACAGTGGACGACATAGCAAGTAGTGGCCGATGTGGCAATGTCCCTGACTGGTGAACGCCTGACTGGGGTTCGGGTCAAGCTCAAATTTGTTAGTTTCTTTGTTCGCTGCAATATCACCATCCTGGTGAGCTATGGATGGGGGGTTTGGGGGGAGTCTATAAGGTCTATCTACAGAGTCATCAGCAACCATTGCCTGGCCCTCCTTGGTCCTAGCTTGGGTGGAGAGGGGGCTTGGTCGTTGATCATATGTATATATGGTCAGTCTCTACAGAATTGTCCTACTTGACAGGGCAATGTCGCTGTCCCTTGCCTCTGCCATTCATGAGTGATCCTTAAACCCCCTTTGGACCCCAAACCCAGCACAGCAGAAAAGACATACGCATGAATGAACAATTATCACAACACGAGAAGCACAAACTAAAGCACCATTTCTACTCCATTTGACACTTCTATTCTAAGGCAGCTGACCATTTACTTGAAATATTTCTATTATTTTTCTCAACCTATGCTTCATTTATTGAACCAAATGGGTATTTAAATCTTGGCTCCTCATTTATCGTATGATTGGGTGAATCTCTCCATCATAAAGACTCTACTTTCCTTCCATCTTTATGAGAGTAAATTCTTATCAGAGACCCTTTAGGCAGCAGCATCTTCAAAAGACCCTTATTCTATGCCCTCATCGTCTTTTATCTTATGGTTTTCAGTTATCCCATCATACACTAGTTTTCTCTTTAGGCAAATCATCAATGTTATCAGTCTTATTCTCAGTCCGATCGTTCTATGTATCTTCTATGGAATATATACCATACTTACCCTTCCCCTTTATTTTTAGTTTGTAAGTATATGTTCTTTTGTTCAAGCAGGCGTATGCACATATTTGATACAAAATCTGCCAAACTTCAGGGTCAAATAATGTACAGTATATGTGTAGCTAATAAAACCCTAATTTCAAATAACGTTCCCTTGTAGTACATCCATAAATACAATTTCTATCTGTAATATTCCTTAACTATTATTATTATTATCATTATTATTATTATTATTATTATTATCATTTGCTAAGTTACAACCCTAGTTGGAAAAGCAGGATGTAATAAGCCCGAGGGCCTCAACAGGGACAAATAGCCATGCGAGAAAAAAAAAAATAATGAACAATTGAAATAAAAAACATTAAATTATATCTATCATATATAAACTATAGGAAATTCATAAAAAAACAAGAGGAAGAAAAACATGATTAAATAGCGTACCCAACTGTATCCTTAATCAAGAGAACTCTAACCCAAGACAGTGGAATACTATGGTACAGAGGCTATGACACTACCCAAGACTAGAGAACAATGGTTTGATTTTAGGTTGTCCTTATCCTTGAAGAGCTATGCTTACCATAGCTAAGGCGTCTCTTCTACCGTTACCAAGAGGGAAGTATCCAGTGAACAATAACAGCGCAGCAGTTAGTCCTTTGAGCAAAGAAGAATAGTTTGGTACTCTCAGTGTTGTCAGGTGTATGAAGAAAGACGAGAATGTGTAAAGAATAGGCCAGATTATTCGGTGTATGTGTAGGCAAAGAAAAAATGAGCCGTAACCAGAGAGAGAGAGCTCCAATGTATTACTGTTTGGCCAGTCAAAGGATCCAATAACTCTCAAGCGGTCGTATCTCGGGTGGCTGATGCCCTGGCCAACCTACTACCTACAATTGTGCGCAAAATTGTGCCAAAAACAACGAAAAAAACCTAAAACCTTCTTTGGAATTTGGTCCACTATCATAATGCAAAACATATTTCCTCTAAACTAAAAAGCTCATGCCTAGAAATTTTTTAAAGACAGTGTACTAATAATAAAACTCAAATATGTAATCAATATACCTGTATACCACCGTAAAAATATATATTTGTCCCCGGTACTTAAAAACAGCATGAAAACCTCCCTGCTTTGTGGTTAAGAGCATGAAAGACCTCTGGTGTTCGTCAATCGGACAGCGTGAGATTTCAACGAAATGGGGATGATAACGCTCTGGAAAGCGAGTAGTACGCACTAATCTAAAGCTAGACGCTCTTCACAGAAATAAAGGTTATGAACTATACCAAACAAAATATCTTCCCATGAAGATTAATTATCTATCATCACTATCCTGGTAATGAATAACTATGCTTACATAGTACACAGAAAACAAAATAATAAACTTAAGTTATTATTTATAGCAAAGAATGGATGAACGAAATAACATGGAAATAAGGAATCAAAGCATAACTTTGGAAAATGAGGCTTTATTTAGGATAGAGTCCTTGCCCATTACAGGATTCCTATGTCCATAAAGACCATGATTTAAAAGCACGAAGAATTTCTATGTAACATCCATGAGCATTATAATGCTCCAATAATTTCAAAACACTACAAAGTCGAGACTTTTAGGGACGCAGGGAAAATATTAAATCTTTAGTGCATTTATAACTAACGAGAAGGAAAGACCTTGAGAGCGACGCCTCTAGAGAAAAACTCAGGATTAACAAGTGCTTTAATTTTTGTAAAAAATTTAACATTATTCTGGTAGGATTCTTTATCTAAATGTATTTTGCCTGCAGATAAAAGTATGAAATGAGAGAGAGAGAGAGAGAGAGAGAGAGAGAGAGAGAGAGAGAGAGAGAGAGAGAGAGAGAGAGAGAGAGAGAGAGATTGATTCTAACAAAAGTGATATTTTCATATTTCTAGCAACTACTATGAAACAAGAACTTTCAAACCTCCACAACCTGAAATATTGAAATAAAGAAGAAGAAGAAGAAGAAGAAGAGAGAGAGAGAGAGAGAAAGAGAGAGAGAGAGAGAGAGAGAGAGAGAGAAAGAGAGAGAGAGAGAGAGAGAGAGAGAGAGAGAGAGAGAGAGAGAGAGAGAGAGAGAGATTGATTCTAACAAAAGTGATATTTTCATATTTCTAGCAACTACTATGAAACAAGAACTTTCAAACCTCCACAACCTGAAATATTGAAATAAAGAAGAAGAAGAAGAAGAAGAAGAGAGAGAGAGAGAGAGAGAGAGAGAGAGAGAGAGAGAGAGAGAGAGAGAGAGAGAGAAAGAGAGAGAGAGAGAGAGAAAGAGAGAGAGAGAGAGAGAGAGAGAGAGAGAGAGATTGATTCTAACAAAAGTGATATTTTCATATTTCTAGCAACTACTATGAAACAAGAACTTTCAAACCTCCACAACCTGAAATATTGAAATAAAGAAGAAGAAGAAGAAGAAGAAGAAGAGAGAGAGAGAGAGAGAGAGAGAGAGAGAGAGAGAGAGAGAGAGAGAGAGAGAGAGAGAGAGAGAGAGAGAGAGAGAGAAAGAGAGAGAAAGAGAGAGAGAGAGAGAGAGAGAGAGAGAGAGAGATTGATTCTAACAAAAGTGATATTTTCATATTTCTAGCAACTACTATGAAACAAGAACTTTCAAACCTCCACAACCTGAAATATTGAAATAAAGAAGAAGAAGAAGAAGAAGAAGAAGAAGAAGAAGAGAGAGAGAGAGAGAGAGAGAGAGAGAGAGAGAGAGAGAGAGAGAGAGAGAGAGAGAGAGAGAGAGAGAGAGAGAGAAATTCTAATAAATGTGATATTTCATATTTCTAGCAACTACTATGAAACAAGGACTTTCAAACATCCACAACCTGAAATATTGAAATAAAGAAGAAGAAAAAGAAGGAGAGAGAGAGAGAGAGAGAGAGAGAGAGAGAGAGGAGAGAGAGAGAGAGAGAGAGAGAGAGAGAGAGAGAGAGAGAGATAAATACCGTTAATGGTACCTAGAACTCACACACGAACAGAAATGCCAGCCATGATTGCATGTTCAATTGACGAAAACACTTCGATGCTCTCATGAACTGTGCTTGTACATAACAAGCGTTTCGACCTCACTCGAGAAGATCTATTGCATGAAGCAAGAATATTTCGCAACCAGCTGTAATAGTCTCGGCACTCAACGGCTTGGAACTAGTTGCTATTGCCTAATAATTGTCACAAATGGGAGAGAAAAAATCAAGCCCAAGGGAGAAAAGAAAACATGTAAAAAAAAAAAAAAACTTTTAAAAGAATTCTTTCTTTCCTATAAATAGTACTTCAGAAACAGCAAATTACAGATTCGCATGATCTGTATAAATAACACTAAAGTATAATGAACTTTAAACCATAAGTGTGGCTAAATAGTAAAGGATATCTTTATTACAACAAAAAGTCGAATTGTGATAAACAATAAAATGATGAACGAAGCTTAAAATGATCACGTTTTCTGGTTTGCTGAAGATTTTCTTTCAAAATAATTGAAGTTCTCCTGAACTGCATTTCGACTTTAGAGTCAGCAACATTATATAATGGATTTAAAGGCGAAGCTAATATCCTGATCTCACCTTTCATTACGCAATAGCAGTGAATTTGCCGGATCCTAATAACGGGATCTGAGTTAAAGGAACAAATATCATATAGCAGAGCTCGCTCAAATACACACACACACACACACACACACACACACACACACACAGCAAATCCTTACGGCTTGCAATTATGTGAGTCACAGCGAGCAACATGACAATGAATAAATTAAAGGAGTCTTGCCATGATTAATTTAATACAAGTCAAAGGTAATGATTGCCCTAATATCATTATCGTTGCTTCCATTATGAGACATAAAGGATGAAAAATGAATCCCAATAACTTTTAAAGAAACCCTTTTTTTCGGATAATTTCTGGAAAATTACAACTTTTATGATAGCAATAAGGTTAAAAACAGTTTTAAAATAAAAGCATTCAGTCAAAGGAAAATTAAATCATAATATTTATAGCTGCGAAAGTACCGGCTGACACTTGTGGGTCCAGCAGTTAGGTAATAGTGAGAAGCTTTTTAAGGAATATAAATGATATTGCAAAATTATAATGACTTAAAAAATAAAGACAAAAAATACTAAAACATGTGACCTCTTAAATATTCATAACTTTATGCAACATTGCCAAGCTATCCTAATTAATCAAAATTCAATCAACTCGTCTGGAGGATGTCTATGTATTAAGGGGTATATAGGTCAGTCTTTTCATTTATTATTTTTTTTTTTTTTTTAATAATAATACTCATGTAAGCGACCATTCAAAAATGATATCTAAATATCTAGATATGCACGCACACGCAGATTCAACCCTTCCCACCCACTCCGTTCCCCTTTCCTAACTACAACCCGGCAGTTCGGCAATTTGTGGGAAATTGTATTTTCGAACTATAACTATCGGGGTCCCCCTTCTCACCAGGGTACAACTATTTTCCTTCCCATAACCAGAAGGCCAGGGATATATATATATATATATATATATATATATATATATATATATATATATATATATATATATATATATATATATATAAATTTCCTGTCACGTCCAGGGCATTGCGAGACGTATGAATACTCGGTCTCTCCCCGTCCCTCTGGTAATGGGAGGGAAAATAGTCGTATCCTGGTGAGAGGGGGGACCCCAATACACACACACACACACATATATATATATATACATATATATATATATATATATATATATATATATATATATATATATATATATACTGTATATATAAATCATACATACACACAGTATGTAAAATAAATCATATATACTGTATATAGGTATATATATATATATATAAATTATATATATACAGAGTATATATAAATAAATCATATATATATATATATATATATATATATTATATATATATATATATATATATATATATATATATATATAACCCTAAAGAAACGTAGCTCTTTATTATATAGGGGAAATCCCCCTCTTCTTTTGCTATTTTCCACGAGGATAGGACACTGGGTATTTGGACCACCGTTCTATAAACCTCTAGACAAAAAGTAAAGGTTCTACAGTAACCCTGAAGGAACAAAACCACACAATCAATCTTAAAGGAGACGAAACATGTCATGATTTTAACACCACTATAGTTTACATCCATATTAGGGAGGGGGGGGGGGGGTTAAGTTCCCCTTGTTGAACAGACTGACATAAGTCCTTTCATAGTTTATATATGAAATATCTGTTTTAATGTTGTTAATGTTTTTAAATTTTCTATTTTAATTGTTCATTACTCCCTATATCGTTCATATATTTCCTTACTTCCTTTCCTTACTGGGCTATTTTTCCCTGTTGGAGCCCTTGGGCTTATAGCATCTCGCTTTTCCAACTAGGGTTGTAGCTTAGCTAATAATAATAATAATAATGATAATAATAATAATAATAATAATGATAATAATAAAGAAAGAAGTGGCATTTAATCAGTTTTCAGATATATCTGTGTCCCATGATTATCTCATCATCTCTATTGTACTTTGCCAGTTATGTTTTCATGAATATTTGAATTTTAGATTAAAATTATACATAAAGGTTACAGTCTTTCTTAACGATTTTTAACCCTTTTGAAATTAACATGAATACAAACGATTTATCGATAGTAAAAATTTATCAACATCCACAACAAAAACGATGACGACATCGACAAATACAATATGGGGTAATAATGAGCACTAATGAATGACAGAGAAAAGGGACAGGACAATGTCCTAGAGGCAGGGCAATGTCCTAGAGACAGGACAATGTACTAGAGACACGACAATGTCCTACAGCCAGAACAATGTTAATAGAGACAGGACAATGTCCTAGAGCCAGAACAATGCCCTAGAGACAGGACAATGTCCTAGATCCAGAACAATGTTGTAGAAAAAGGACAATGTCCTAGAGACAGGACAATGTCCTAGAAGCAGAACAATGTCCTAGAGACAGGACAATGTTGTAGAGACAGGACAATCTCCTAGAGCCAGAACAATGTCCTAGAGACAGGCGAACGTCCTAGAGCAAGAACAATGTCCTAGAGATAGGACAATGTCCTAGACACAGGACAATGTCCTAGAGCCAGAACAATGTCCTAGAGCCAGAACAATGTCCTAGAGCCAGAACAATGTCCTAGAGAAAGGACAATTGTCCTAGAGACTGAACATACATCCAGATGATCAGCGCCCAAGTCCCCTCTCCATGAAGCTAGGACCAGGGCGGCTAGGCTCCCAAAAAACCCCAATACGTAGCTCACAAGGATGGTGAGGTTGCAGGTACTACCAGAAACTATCGAGCTTGAGCGTTACTCAAACTCCCACCCATCTGATTGCCAGGCAAGGACGTTTTCAATAGGTTACAATAATCAGGGGGAAAAAAAAATCAGCGCCTTGTTATATGGTATAAGGAGCATACAAAATACAACTGGGAAGAAAATAAATTAATCCAATATAAAAAAAAATTACAAGTGACAAGAATAAATAAATCCTGTGACAATTTATTAATCTAATACGTAACAATGATGAAAGTATGTCAAGAGCTCCCTATAGTAACTAAAAAAAAAAAAAAATATTAATATTTGCTCATTAACTATATCACAATTGTAATACGTTTTATAATAGAAGCCTTTACGGTCACAAAGCACATGTTTTAGAGCTCGCTTTCATTAACCATGGTAATCATCATCAAACAGCAATTTTCGGTGAATTGATATACATTCCACTGCTAATGTTTACATGACAATTACCTTTAACGTCACGCTAACTTATATTTAATGGTCGCATGACTATTCACGTATAGACTTTGCTGATAAATTCCTTTGCTAATTTCACTAATGAAAATAGCCATTGAAGTTACTTTTTCATGTTATTTGCTGTATTTATATAAATGTACAAACCCACACGTATATATAAATTCTAATACTTTATTATGATTAATTGTATGTCTAACGAAAGACTCCAAATTCGCAAATATTATTTTCATTTAAGAGTTTATATAGACAAACAGGGAGGAATCAAATAGGAGAATAGGAGATTTTTAGGTAGACAGTGTTTATGCCTATTAAAATAATTCCAGTTGACTTTTCATTATTCTTTTAAATAATACGCAGTCTGTGAGTAAATACTACTACTACTACTACTACTACCACTACTACTACTACTACTAATAATAATAATAATAATGATGATGAAGATGAGTAGTAGTAGTAGTAGTAGTTAGGAGGTAGTAGTAGTAGTAGTAGTAATAGTAGTAGTACTATTAGTATTAGTCTCATCATTGTTACTATCCTTATAATTATCATCATTACTATAATGATAGAAAGAAAAAGATATAACATGATTATAATAACAGTAAAGATAATAAGATAAAGAAAGAAATATGATAATAATAACAGTAAAGATAATGAGATAAAGATATAACATGATAATAATAACAGTAAAGATAGTGAGATAAAGAAAGAGATATAACATGATAATAATAACAGTAAAGATAATGAGAGAACGTAAGAGATATAACAAGATAATAACAGTAAAAAAATGAGAGAACGATAGTAAGTGAAAGAAAGAAAGCTATAAAATGTCTATGACATCGATCAGTCAAGAACATTAGTCGAATTGTAACGTCACTAATAGGAAATTAAAAATGTTTATTGGAAAATAATGTGCTAAAAATTACATGCAATTACAGTTTGCTTGATTTTCTTTGATTTAGCTTATAAAAGATTGCTGATATACATCATTTTATACCTTCTTTACTATGGCAGTTATCAGCGACGTATTGTTACATTTTATTATTGTTATTATTACTTGCTAAGCTACAACCCTAGTTGGAAAAGCAGAATCCCACAAGCCAAGGGGCTCCAACAGGGAAAATAGCCCAGTGAGAAAAGGAACCAACGAGAAATAAAATATTTCAAGAACAGTAACATCATTAAAATAAATATTTCCTATATAAACTATAAACACTTTAACAAAAGAGAGAGGAAGAGTAATTAGATAGAATAGCGTGCCCGAGTGTACCCTCAAGCAAAAGAACTCTAGTCCAAGACAGTGAAAGACCATGGTACAGAGGCTATGGCACTACCAACGACTAAAGAACAATGGTTTGATTTTGGAGTGTCCTTCTCCTAGAAGAGATGCTTACCATAGCTAAAGTGTCTCTTCTACCCTTACCAAGAGGAAAGTGGCCACTGAACAATTACGGTGCAGTAGTTAACCCTTGAGAAAAGAATAATTGTTTGGTAACCCCAGTGTTGTCAGGTGTAGGAGGACAGAGGAGACTATATAAAGAATAGGCCCAACTATTTGGTGTATCTGTAGGCAAAGGGAAAATGAACCGTAACCAGAGAGAAGGATCCAATGTAGTGCTGTCTGGCCAGTCAAAGGACCCCATAACTCTCTAGCGGTAGTATCTCAACGGGTGGCTGGTGCCCTGACCAACATACTACCAACCAAATCTATAACTGAAATGTAAGTTGTTTTCCTGTGAAAGTTTTTGAGTTTTACCTGAGAATCTATCTCAAGCAGAATTATTGCAAGGTACATCCGATACAAGTATGTAAGATGTTCATGTGCAAACACATACTGTACTCCATGTATATGGTGAATATCTAGTGATAATAACCTAATTATTCAAATTGATGGTCTTACCTGTAATGGTGATAAGTTATCCATATGAGGTAACCAAAATAGAGAGAGTACTGTATTCATTTTCTGCGCAATTTTCCTTATAGAAAACGACTCCATTACAGTCAAGGAGAAAGGATTGTACCTAAATTTGTTAAAACAAAATCAATTATAAGAAAAGAAATAGATGTAAATACAAAATAACACAAATTCCGGGATATATCATGAAGGAAAGATAGAGACAGCACTTCACCAAGATTATTACCAAGTGGTTTACGAAACAGACTTTAGCTTTCTGAAAAAGTTTATCCATTAAGCCTATATCTGGAGAGCATCTACACTTTCTCCTAACATTTTACTCCGTGATAGGGCTGCCAACACACTTCAATTTCATAAATGTTTAGGACTCTCCATATTCCGCGCCAAAGGACAACAAAACTACCCGCCAAAATCGCCGTCGACGTCGTTTCCCGCCCTGCCTGTCGTTTTCCCGCCAATGGCTGCTACTATCATTCTATTTTCGTTGCCCCTTTTTTTCTTTAACCGGAAGTACCTAACCGGCAGAGAACGAGTTGTAAACAGAGTCTTATCACTGTGTTTATAAAATGGAACTGGGCATCTGGGGAAATCGAATGAGGCAAATAAAACAAGATGAGAGTGTGTTAAATGTCTCACTTTACTATTGGAGTTTATAACATGAAACCAACAAGACGGTGGTGGTATTTACCAGACACTTTGGCACACAGACAGTCTTCTCGCAAAGATCTAATAAACGTTGAGCTAGGAAGAAGAAAGTGGCTTTCTCCTTGTCTTTGTTACATTTTTCCTTGATGATCTCATAAATGAGAAAGAGTACTCTATACACTGAATACTCCATCAACAGCCTTTTAGCTGACTGCAGTAGCACTACATCTGTGACTAAAAATGTTTTAAATTTCAGCATTAAAGATATATATCACTCGAAATATACAACCTAATTTTCCTCCTTGGGAATTCAGTTTTGCCCCCCAGAGATAACATTCATTATATGGCCGAGAAAGAAGTCTGCATTATCAAGGATTTCCATGGAGGAAAAAAAAAAAAAAAAAAAAAAAAAAAAACCTGAAATATGCAGAGCTTGAGAAGCATTCATTGACCTTTAATTTCAATCTTACTTATTGAAAATCGGAAAAAAAAACTTGTAAAAGAATTTCAAGATGAACCCTAAAGGATTGGCCCTAGAAAAGCCATGTTTACCAATTTGATTGCGAGCAAGCAACGCAAATATTTTCAAGCATGAGTAGGCTACGATCCTGGAAATTCGGAGAAAACGGTCCGATGTGGAATAACAATACTGTATGAGAAATTTTACTTTGAACTTACCAGAGAACATGCAATTCCATTACAACTGACCTAAAAAAAATCATGCCATTCTGCAAATCTCCCCTATATAATAAATAGCAAGTGTTTTATATATATATATATATATATATATATATATATATATATATATATCATATATATATATATCATATATATACATATATATACATACATATACATATATATATTTATATATATATATACATATATATATACATTTATACATACATATATACATATACATATATTTATATACATATACACACACATATATATATAATATATATATATATATATATATATATATATATCCATATATATAGTTATATATACATATATACGTATATATATATATACATATATATACATACACACATACATTATATATATATATATATATATATATATATATATATATATATATATATATATATATATATATATATATATATATATATATATATACATATATCTTTTCGGTCACGTTCAGCGACATTGCCAGATGTATAACAGCCCGGTCTCTCCCCGTTCCTGGGATAGGGGGAGAAGGAGTAATCATACCATGGTGAGAGGTGTTGTAGTTAGGAAAGGGGAGGGGGTGGGAAGGGTTGAATCTTAGTCTGTGAAGATGCCATGGTAGCAGCTCTTCTAGGAGGACACTTCAAAATCAATTAATTGTTCTCTGGTCTTGGGTAGTGCCATAGCCTTTATACCATGGTCTTCAACTGTCTTGGGTTCGAGTTCTCTTGCTTGAGGGTACAGTCAAGCAAACTATTCTATCTGTTTTCCTTCTCCTATCTTCTCTAGGATATTTTCCCGGTTGGAGCCCTTGGGCTTATAGCATCCTGCTTTTCCAACTAGGGTTGTAGCTTAGCAAGTAATAATGATAATAATAAAAATAATAACAATAATAATAATAATAATAATAATAATAATGATAATAATCATAAACATAATAATAATAACAATAATAACAATAATAATAATAATAACAACAATAATAATAAAATTAATAATATAATAATAATAATGATAATAATAATAATAATATAATAACACAAACAACAGCAAAGTCCTAAAATCTATTAATTCAATTGTTATGCAACATACAACATTTAAAGTTGCGACTAGAATATGGTTAATTCCGAGTCATCCTGAATATGATTCGTATAGGGCCAAAGTTAATCTTAATTGTAAACGAAATGAAAGTGTTTCCTGCTGGTCCGAGAAACTTTAAATTTAATTGTTTCTGCAACATTATGAAGTAAGTTTCCCAAGGTAATGGGATAAAAATAATAAATCTTTTTGCTACTGTATGTAACATATTAGTTAGATAAGAACATCAGATTACGTTTAATATGGACAGAAAGCGACGTTGTTCTTATTTCGTACAAGTGTACCCAACCCGTCAAAAATTACGTTTAAATATTTATATAGATATGCGCTCATGCACACAAACACACACACAAACTCTCTCTCACACACACACACTTTTGCCCCGTACCACCTCGTACCCCCTTTCCTAACTACAACCCGAAAGTTTCAGAAATTTGTGGGAGAGCGTGGTTTCCGAGTCTACATTACCTCTTAGTGTGCCCCCTCTCACAAGGGTAAGACTACTTTCTCTCCCCCCTAAGCGTAACAGGAAATATATATATATATATATATATATATATATATATAGAGTGGGTCTAGATATATATATATATATATATATATATATATATATATATATATATATATATATATATATAGTGTATGTATACACACATATATATACACATATATACTGTACATATATATATATATATATATATATATATATATATATATATATATATAAATATATATATATATATATACTGTATATATATATATATATATATATATATATATATATATATATATACTGTATATATATATACACATATATACTGTATATATATATATATATATATATATATATATATATATATATATATATATACATACAGGCGAGATTATAAAAAATGTAAAAGCTCTCTCTCTCTCTCTCTCTCTCTCTCTCTCTCTCTCTCTCTCTCTCTCTCTCTCTCCGACCACAAACTATACGGTATTTTTAGCGCCATGCAATAGCACAATTCACAATTAAAAATATGTTCGTAATTTTCCACTGCATTTCCCCCTACCGCCAAACAATGGGCACTCCTTCCTAAGGGGCCAGCAATTAACGGGTTATTGAGTGTTGGCCAAACATTTCTGCTGTTCATTTATTCTCTTTCATTACTTGAGAAAAAAAAATCCACTTTCTGTTTATTAGTGCATTTCTATAGGGGTTTAAGTAGGGTTCCCTTTGTAATTAATCGTAAAATGAATTGCGACGTACTTTCAAAACCCCATAGATTAAATTAAAACGTATTAATTAGAGAGTGAAAACTTCCAACGAATTTCTCTGGCAGTCCATGAAGGAAGGGTCACTAGAATTAATTTCATTTACGATCATGGAAGGCTTTTCTTGGTTCTCGTAAATGTCAAGTTTTCCTTAAATGTAAATGCTTTATTTTAAAAATCATCAACAACAACAACAACAACAACGACGACGACGACGACGACGATGATAATATTCACAAGATGAATTATCTTCATTATCATTGTTGTTGTTATAAAGAAGATACTGTTACAGTCAATATTACCATTATTATGATTATGATTATTATGATCATTTCTCAGTTTATAGAAAATATTTTCTAAATGAAGTAGCCTTCCCTTTCTTTTATACCTCCAACTATGTAACAAGTTGGCCTTGTTTCCCTGAAACTTGCCATACTGAAACTAGTTTCTATCCGTCTTCTGCTCTGAAGATCAAAAGCAACTAAGAAAAAAAACAATACAACCATTTGAAGTTTTCAATAAAGATAATGACTTCAATGGCCATTATCCCTAAAAGACGCTCGAAGTTCTCCTTAAAAATACCCCAAATTATGCCACAATTTCCTAGTCTCTCTATCCAATATAGGCGCTGTCAAGATTTAAGAAAACCAAGATTACCAGAACGGCTGCTGCTTAGGCAAGAAGGCTTCTTAACCTGACGTATTTCACTTATAAGTAATACCAGAAGAAAAGCACTTCTCCTAAAGCAAGATTTTTGTTCTTTTTTTTTCTTTCTTTTTTTTTTTTTAAAGCTGTGTATGAAGGCCGGCGGAGACGGGAGGAGTAAACACGAAGCAATTTATTTACGAATTTAGAAAATATGAAAAAACAAGCTGTTCCTTTTATATGTATGCATTTTCCCCTTATTCATTTTCGCTACGGGATGCAGAATTGAAAGAGTCCTGTGCTTAGCCAGGTAATATTCAACAACAATATATTCTATTTTTTTCAAAAAAAAAAAAAAAAAAAAAAAAAAAAAAAAAAAAAAAAAAAAGAATAGGCGAATAAATGGCTGCTAATCAACCATCATGATAACTGCCATAGATACATTGTTAGTAAGCGTGGGATGGGAATAGCTTGGGAATGGATGAATTAGGAAGTAGGAAAAAAAAGAATAAAATAGAATAAGAAAACGCCTAAGAAAACGGAAAGGGACTAGCTATAAGATCAGAGAACTGGAGAAGACAAAATGAGAAAGAAAAAGCTTTTGTAATAACGGAGGGGAAAAAGAAAGAAAAACGACAAAATAAAATTAATGGCGCATGGAGAGAATTGCAAGACGTCGAGAATTGATGGAGCAGAAGATCTCTCTCTCTCTCTCTCTCTCTCTCTCTCTCTCTCTCTCTCTCTCTCTCTCTCTCTCTCTCTCTCTCAAATGGATTAGAATCGGCGCCATTTTAAAAGAATTCATTAATCTCTCCAGGTAGATATCAAATAGTTTGCTCTGGTAGGGAATGGGTTGGGGATACTGAACGGAAGTGTGTGTGCGTATGTTTGTGTGTGGGCGAGGGGAGGAGAGTAAAAAAAAAAAAAGGGAAAACCTATTTCTTCAATTGTTCAACTTTTCAAACTCATTAAAAATGTTCTTTTCAGCCTAAAGAGAATCTTGAGAATTGACGGTAACATATCGTTCAGGCAGAGAGAGAGAGAGAGAGAGAGAGAGAGAGAGAGAGAGAGAGAGAGGTCATTAAAACCTATTTCGATGTTACTGAACCTACCCCACGCTTTCAGCCTCATTAGCTCGCAGTTTCTCATGTCGCATTTATTTTTTCTCCGAAGTCGTTTGGTTTCCTTCTCCAATTGTTTTTTTTTTTTTTTTCAAAGAACTCTTGTTCTTTTTTAGGTTTTAATTAGCTGGAGACATTATAATCTCTTAAAGCTAATGAGCTTCCCACAGCTTTCGAATTCTTCACTTCCAGGCGTATTGCAACCTAAATATAAATATATATATATATATATATATATATATATATATATATATATATATATATATATATATATATATATATATATATATATATGTGTGTGTGTGTATGTGTGTGTGTGTGTGTGTGTGTGTGTTCGTTAGTGTTTGGCATTAAAACATTATTATTAGACAAGAGTGCATTGATATAAGTAAGAAAATGGAAACAAAACTATAATTATGCACCTTAAAGCTGATCACATTAAGGTATTTTAAACTAATTAAAACTTAATCCACAATAGACATTCCCTTACTGTATATACAAAGCCATCTTATTCTCGCAATTCTTATTATTTCTTAAACCCTTTAATAAATCATAATCCTTCTTAATTTCATCCTTTTTTAAGCCTTTTCACACAGCACAGCACACCAAACCACACTAATCAAACCCGACTAATCTCAAAATATATTATTTTTCTTTTCAGGTATCAACCATTCGGGGACCTCAAAGTGGCAGGAACTAGTTACAATCAAACTAAAAGAAAACCGAAATGATTCATTCAACACTTGAATGTGAATGTATTGAAAGTGTTAATAAGTAAAGGGTGTGATTGAAAAGCTTCAACCCTTAACCTCCTGAAATAACAAAGCAAAATGATTAAGGAATACTTTCGCAGTGCTGAGAGAAACGGTTATTGTGACATTTCTTCAAAATGAAAATGCATAGGCCCATCAGCAAAAGCAAATTAGGCTTATATTGATATTGTTTGGAAAAACAGATATAGAAAGACGCAAGTGACTTAATTAATGAAACCAAAGATGTTACGGTAAAATCTATAAAAGAGATTACTCAACCTAAGTCATGTCCAGTTTTATAACATCCACAGCTGTCCCTAGCTGGTACTACCATCCGGCTGCAGCTGCCGCTGATTCGGGGCGCCCCCCAGGAAGCGGCAGTTTCAACGCTGAGGATGCCTGGTCTTCAGACGCCCTTGCCCACGAATCAGTAGTGGGCGTAGACAACTCCCCATGGGCCACCCATCTAGGAAACGCCTCCATAGTAGTCGAAGAGAACAATTCCTCAGACGGTCTGACTTCTGAGACACATGGCATGAACCGGTCCATTTGGCATGGCTCTCAGATCCACATGGGCATGGACCTGGAAGTGTTTCCAGAGTGGGCGGTGGGGATGTGGACGGGCGTGCTCGTATTTCTCATGTTCGTGGGCGTGACGGGTAATGTGCTGGTGCCAATCGTAGTCATGAGAACCAGAGAGCTCAGGTCATCTACCAACCTCCTGCTGGTGAATCTAGCAGCGGCTGACCTCCTGGTTCTGCTAGTGTCTCTCCCGACGGCGCTGACTGAACTCCATTCCAGACCCGAGACCTGGGTTCTTGGTCAGCACATGTGTGAGTACTGTTCTTTATACCTTTGCATATGTTTTTTTTTTTTCTTTTTTTTTTTTTTTTTGATAGATAAGTTTTCATATTTTCAGAACAGATTTTTTTAAAGATGGAAATATCCATTTTGAATTATTGCTTTATATGGATAATGCGTGAGTACTATTCTTTATATGTTTGCATGTATTACTGGATCCGTTAGATAAGTTTTCATATTTTCAGAACAGATTTATTTTTAAGATGGAAATATCCATTTTGAATTATTACTTATGGATACTGTGTGAGTACTATTTTTTTTTTTTTTTTTGTAGATTCAGTATATAAGTTTTCATATCTTCAGAACAGAATTGTTTTAAAATTGGAAATATACATTTTGAATTATCACTTAATATGGGTACTGTGTGAGTATTATTCTTTACATCTTTGCATGTTTTTTTTTTTTTTTTTTTTTTTTTTTGCAGATTCGTTAGATAAGTTTTCATATTTTCAGAACAGAATTTTTCAAAATGGAAATATCCATTTTGAATTATTACTTTACATGGATACTATGTTAATAGCTGAATAAGTTTTACTAGCATTGGTTTGAGTTACGGACCTTTAGGTTTTTCATTTCATTATTGGATTTTACTGAATTTCGAAGTAAATGAACTTTCCTTACAAATGCAACTCTGCGCAGACGCAAACCGCATCTTACCATCTTCCAAAGAAGGTCAATGAATATTTAGTAGTTTATTATTAATAATAATCCATATCAGCTAGCTAATTCCATGTAATGAATACATATCTATGCTCTTCCTGATTACAACGCAAACTTCTACGTTTATAGAAATCAATTGCTTTTAATTTCTAAATTTACTTTTTAAAACGATGCTGTCAAGAAAATGCAGTTAACTGAAGGCATATTAATCTACTGTACATAATGGACGTAATCATGTTGAAAATTTTTCAGGAAAGAACCTCTTTATAGCTGTAAAATATGGATGAACTGCATCACGTAAATACACACACACACACACACACATATATATATATATATATATATATATATATATATATATATATATATATATTAATACACCTTTCATTCCCTTTTATGTATGGTTGGTATGTATATATATTTATATTTATATATATATATATATATATATATATATGTATATATGTTATATATATGTATGTATATTATATATATTATACATATACTGTATATATATATATATATATATACATACATATATATATACATATATATAATATATATCAATCCATTATCAGTAAGTAGTTCCAAGGAAAAGTCATCACATGAGGAACTGCCACATCCAAACAATAAATATCAAATTATAAATGTTAGATATATAATGGAAGAACTTCCTCCGGAGAGAAACAAAGAACGCAAATATTAAAGACATAAACTTATACGTCCGACTAATGAGACTTACAATGGTTTAATCTGTCAAGTTCGTGCTCAATATTAAAACCACAATCACTGGGTAAACCACAATCTCTGTAGGTATAAAATATTTCTCCTTATTCCTTTTATAAAATATCTTTTATGTAAAACTTAATCTCCATGGAAGGGATCACCCCTTCTGACCAATACACATTTAATCACAATCCCTCGCGAGTCTTTGTGAACGTTATAGCCACCCCTTTCCCATTGCGTACACATTAATAAGAGAACTATTGATGTATCTTTTATCAAAAAAAAAAAAAGAAAAAAAAAATGGTAGTTGAGCTTTCAAATTTCAGATTACTTCCAGTTTCTTAATATCTTATTGCTAAGAGTTTGAATTATTCAGTTATCAATTTGATGGGGATAACAGGACACACTGGGCTCCCAAAATAAAATGAATGATCATCGTGAACGATCGTAAAACTATCGATTTAAACAGAATAAATTCTAAAGAAGCATAAGGACAGCTGTTAAAACCTAATTTGAAAAGCCTCGATAATTCTATGTTAACTTTCCTTTAGGCCTATACGATACACCCACGTTGTATTGTCTGACTCATATGCCGACATATTTCTCGGTTGTTGTTGTTGTTGTTGTTATTCAAGGTAAATGTAAGGGATAAGATGTTAACGAATGCTTCTCTGCTTATTGCTAGGGCTGCAAAGATGGATAAACCTATAATCTTCAAGGAAACTGATATGTAAAGAAGATCAAATATATTTAATACGAGATTATTGGATCACTGTATACAGATATCAACGATTTGTTGATATCTAATATAGAAGAAAATTATGGTTTCCTTTACCCGATCTATGGCATTTAAAAACATTGATAAGACTAAGTAAAAACGTTTAAAACACATACAAACACTGATCGTGATTGCATAACCTTTCATATTTCATGTAACAATGACTTTGGCTTACTGAAATGGTATTTTTATGTGTAATTCATCTTCAGCTTCGTCATATTCGTGAAAATGCAGACATTAATCAACTTGATACTTTGTGTCACAGCGGGTTTTCGTTTTAAGCTCTCCATGATCTATGGCGTTGTCACGCCAGTTTGATAAATCATCATATCTGAAGAAGGATTTTATCTTATCTTTGAGGAAATACATTGATGTAATTATTCCAAACTTCGGTCGATAATGATTACACATCGTTTCTTATATCCCTAAAATTTAAGAAAAATGAGACATATGACAGGCACTGGCGCCGGGGAGCCCATTTTGGGGCTGAAAACGGAGGTGACACAGAAGGCTAAAAATGGGAACTGAACTGAAGTAAAGCAGCGGCTGCTGCTAAAATGTTTAGCAATGCGTACAGTGCACCTTATGAACTGCAATCATGGCACTATGGTTTATTTCTCTTGTAACGAGTCAACGAGTTAGACTCCAAAAGGATAAGATGTTATAATATGATGTTATTACAAGGGTACATACTCATTTATAGGTTTTAAAGGCCGCTCATGAATGGCAGAGACAATGGACAGTAACATTGCCCTATCACGCAGGGCAATCCCCCTAGAGAATGACCATATATACATATGATGAGTGCCCAAACCCCCTCTCCACCCAAGCTAGGACCAAGGAGAGCCAGGCAATGGCTTCTGACGATTCAACAAATAGACCTTTAGGGTCCCACAAACCCCCCATCCTTAGCTCACAAGGATAGTTAGGTTGCAGCGATCAAGAAACTAACTAGTTTCAGCGGGACTCGAACCCCAGTCAGACGATCACCATTCATGGACGATACCACATGGGGCATCACAACCCTAAGTGTAAACAATGTTCTCTGATAGCTGCAGTTTACTTTGATTAATTGCAATGGTAACTAAACGTAAACATTGCTCATTACCCTAACTAACAATTTCAGTCTGTGTTTGAACACGCATTCATACGGGTTTTCCGTATTTATCACGAAACTGTGTACTGTACTACATAAACTCTAGAATATGCCGATATTAGGATAATAAGACAAGTGGCATTGTATATGCTATTCGCAGAAGGACATTTGACCAAAGCCATGTGAACTTCTTGTCCTATAGTACCCAAGTTTCGCCTCTTCCAGATGCACTGAAAATTATTATATGCATAGGTTTATTATACATACATACTCGCACACATACAGATAGATAGATAGACAGATAGATAGATAGATAGATATACATATAAACCAATATTACAACAAATCGTATTGGATTATTAACACAACATTCCCATCCCCTTATTTTCGTCCAGGAATCGAACTTGGGCCTCTTATTTTAGTATGGGCTATTTTCCCTGTTGGAGCCCCCTGGGCTTATAGCATCCTTCTTTTCCAACTAGGGTTGTAGCTTAGCAACTAATAATAATAATAATAATAGTAATAATAATAATAATAATACGCACATATATATATACATACATACATATATATATATACGTATATATACACAAATATACTGCATACATATGTGTGTGAACACCTATGTACGAGCATCTGTTAATAAGTAGTTTGTATACACTGCAAGAGAGAGTAAGTAATACATAAAGACACCTATACATGTACAAAAAGAGAGAGTGAGAGACAGAGAATTCGAAGCACGTACAACAGGTGACTATTACTTCCTCATTTTCATGAAATCCCTTCACGAAATCCCTTCTACTTATGTTTTAAGTGGTCCTACCCAAAGTGACACTTAATTAGTTGGTCCCATTGTATGAAGCATTTTAAAAGCCTACTCACTGATATTACTCAACACGCCAACCGGGGCAACGTAATTCCAAATTTTCATTATGATACAGCATCACGTCCATTATCACTATTGCACCTTCATGGTACGCTTTCTGCATATGAGAGAGAGAGAGAGAGAGAGAGAGAGAGAGAGAGAGAGAGAGAGAGAGAGAGAGAGAGAGAGAGAGAGAGAGAGAGAGAGAACCACATTATCATTGTTGCACCTTCATGGTACGCGTTCTGCATATCCCAGAATGTGTGTGTGTGTGTGTGTGTGTGTGTGTGTGTGTGTGTGTGTGTGAGAGAGAGAGAGAGAGAGAGAGAGAGAGAGAGAGATTTGAGTATATGATAACAGTAATATTGTTTACATCTACATTGTAATCAAGTTATGCCAAACAAATACAAAATAAAGTATAAGCATACATTTAAGTACATATTAAAAATAACTTTCATATCTATGTATTGAAGGTTAGACAAAGGAACATAAAAAGTATAGACAGACATTTAAGTACGAGAGAGAGAGAGAGGAGAGAGAGAGAGAGAGAGAGAAGAGAGAGAGAGAGAGAGAGAGAGAGAGAGAGAGAATGTATGTGAAAACATTTCATATAATCGTTTGTATTAACACCTACAATACATAAAACATTGGAATACCAATGCAAAAAATTCTTGGGTTTCCTATCGCCACATAATCTTAGCATACAAGCATATGCATAATTATATATCAAACTTACATTGAACAATAATTAACCTCCGAACGTGCAGATCAATGCACGCTCATTGCTTCCCTATTCCACTTGGTCTCATTATAATGTCATTCACGTAATGCCATTCTGTGGCCAGAGCAATATCATTATTTGTTGTATGCAATCCACTAATTACCAGTCCACATGTTGACTCGATG
>NC_090745.1:96661907-96664407 GCF_036898095.1 Palaemon carinicauda
TTTCTTTGGTCGCTGCAATCTCACCATCCTGGTGAACTAAGGATTGGGTGTTTGGGGGAGTCTACAGGTCTATCTGCTGAGTCATCAGCAACCATTGCCTGGCCCTCCTTGGTCCTAGCTTGGGTGGAGAGGGGGCATGGTCGCTGATCATATGTATATATGGTCATTCTCTACGGAATTGTCCTACTTGATACTGCAATGTCGCTGTCCCTTACCTCTGCCATTCATGAGTGACCTTTAAACCACCTTTGGACCCCAAACCCAGCACAGCAGAAAAGACATACGCATGAATGAACAATTATCACAACACGAGAAGCACAAACTAAAGCACCATTTCTACTCCATTTGACACTTCTATTCTAAGGCAGCTGACCATTTACTTGAAATATTTCTATCATTTTTCTCAACCTATGCCTCATTTATTGAACCAAATGGGTATTTAAATCTTGGCTCCTCATTTATCGTATGATTGGGTGAATCTCTCCATCATAAAGACTCTACTTTCCTTTCATCTTTATGAGAGTAAATTCTTCTCAGAGAAACTTTAGGCAGCATCTTCTTCAAAAGATCCTTATTCTATTCCCTCATCGTCTGTTATCTTATGGTTTTCAGTTATCCCTCCATTCACTAGTTTTCTCTTTAGGCAAATCATCAATGTTATGAGTGTTATTCTCAGTCTGATCGCTCTACGTATCTTCTATGAAATATATACCATACGTACCCTTCCCTTTTATTTTGAGTTTGTAAATATATGTTCTTTTGTTCACACAGCCGTATGCACATATTTGATACAAAATCTGCGAAACTTCAGAGTCAAATAATGTACAGTATATGTGTAGCTAATAAAAACCAAATTTCAAATAAGGTTCCCTTCTAGTACATCCATAAATACAATTTCTATCTGTAATATTCCTTAATTATTTTTATTATTATTATCATTATTATTATTATTATTATTATTATTATTATTATTATTATTACTTGCTAATTTACAACCCTAGTTGGAAAAGCAGGATGTAATAAGCCCAAGGGGCCCAACAGGGACAAATAGCCATGCGAGAAAAAAAAAAAAATAATGAACAATTGAAATAAAATATTCTAAGAAAATTGTCAACATCAAATTATATCTATCATATATAAACTATAAGAACTTCATAAAAAAAAAAACAAGAGGAAGAGAAACAAGATTAAATAAAGTGGCCAACTGTATCTTTATTTAAGAGAACTCTAACCCATGACAGTGGAATACTATGGTACAGAGCCTATGGCACAACCCAAGACTAAAGAACAATGGTTTGATTTTAGAATGTCCTTCTCCTTGAAGAACTCTGCCTACCATAGCTAAAGTGTCTCTTCTATCATTACCAAGAGGAAAGTAGCCACTGAACAATTACAGCGCCGCAGTTACCCCTTTGAGCGAAGAAGAATTGTTTGGTAATCTCAGTGCTGTCAGGTGTATGAGGAAAGACGAGAATGTGTAAAGAATAGTCCGGATTATTCGGTGTATCTGTAGGCAAAGAAAAAATGAATCATACCCTGAGAGAGGGATTCGATGTATTACTGTCTGGCCAGTCAAAGGATCCAATAACTCTCTTGCGGTAGTATCTCAACGGGTGGCTGGTGTCATGGCCAACCTACTACCTACAATTGTGCGCAAAATTATGAAAAATCAATGAAAAAACCTAATACCTTCTTTGGAATTTGGTCCACTATCATAATGCAAAACATATTCCCTCTAAACTAAAAAGCTCATGCCTAGAAACTTTTATAAAGACAGTGCACTGATAATAAAACTCAAATATGTAATCAATATACCTATATACCACCGTAAAAATATATATTTGTCCCCGGGACTTAAAAACAGCATGAAAATCTCCCTGCTTTGTGGTTAAGATCATGAAAGACCTCTGGTGTTCGTCAATCGGACAGCGTGAGATTTCAACAAAATGGGGATGATAACGCTCTGGAAAGCGAGTAGTACCCACTAATCTAAAGCTAGACGGTCTTCGCAGAAATAAAGGTTATGAACTGTACCAAACAAAACATCTTCCCATGAAGATTAATTATCTATCATCACTATCCTGGTAATGAATAACTGTGCTTACATAGTACACAGAACACAAAATAATGAACTAAAGTTATTATTTATAGCAAAGAATGGATGAACGAAATACCATGGAAATAAGGAATCAAAACATAACTTTGGAAAATAAGGCTTTATTCAGGATAAAGAGTCCTTGCCCATTACAGGATTCCCATGTCCCTAAAGACCATGATTTAAAAGCACGAAGAATTTCTATGCAACATCCATGAACATTATTATGCTCCAATAAATTCAAAACACTACAAAGTCGAGACTTTTATGGACGCAGGGAAAATATTAAATCTTTAGTGCATTTATAACTAAAGAGAAGGGAAGACCTTGAGAGAGACGCCTCTAGAGAAAAACTCAGGATTAACAAGTGCTTTAATTTTTGTAAAAATTTTAATATTATTCTGG
>NC_090745.1:96669407-96671907 GCF_036898095.1 Palaemon carinicauda
GTCACTAATAAGAAATTAAAAACGTTTATTGGAAAATAATGTGCTAAAAAATACATGCAATTTCAGTTTGCTTGATTTTCTTTAATTTAGCAGCTTTAGCTTATAAAAGACTGTTGATATACACCATTTTATACCTTCCTTACTATGGCCGTTATCAGCGAGGTATTGTTACATTTTATAATCATCATCATTACTTGCCAAGCTACAACCCTAGTTGGAAAAGCAGAATGTCATAAGCCAAGGGGCTCCAACATGGATAATAGCCCAGTGAGGAAAGGAAACAAGGAAAAATAAAAGATTTTAAGAACAGTAACAACATTAAAATAAATATTTCCTATATAAACTATAAAAACATTAACAAAACAAGAGGAAGAGAAATTAGATAGAATAGCGTGCCCGAGTGTACCCTCAAGCAAGAGAACTCATATCCAGGACAGTGGAAGACTACAGTACAGAGGCTATGGCACTACCCAAGACTAGAGAACAATGGTTTGATTTTGGAGTGTCCTTCTCCTAGAAGCGCTGTTTACCATAGCTATAGAGTCTTTTCTACCCTTACTAAGAGGAAGGTAGTCAATTAACAATTACAGTGTAGTAGTTAACCCCTTGAGAGAAGAAGAATTGTTTGGTAACCTCAGTGTTGTCAGTAGTATGAGGACAGAGGAGACTAAATAAAAAATAGGCCAAACTATTCGGTGTATCTGTAGGCAACAGGAAAATGAGCCGTAACCAGAGAAAAGGATACAATTTAGTACTGTCTGGCCAGTCATAGGACCCCATAACTTTCTAGCGGTAGTATCTCAACGGGTGGCTTGTGCCCTGGCCAACCTACTACCTAGCAAATCTATAACTGAAATGCAAGTTGTGTTACTGAGAAAGTTTTTGAGTTTCACCTGAGAATCTATCTCAAGCCGAATTATTGCGAGGTACATCCGATACAAGTATGTAAGATGTTCATGTGCAAACACATACTGTACTCCATGTATATGGTGAATATCTAGTGATGATAATCTCATTATTCTAATTGATGGTTTTACCCGTAATGGTGAAAAGTTATTCATATGGGGTAACCAAAATAAAGAGAGTACGGTATTCATTTTCTGCGCAATTTTTCATATAGAAAACGACTCCCTTACAGTCAAGGGGAAAGAATTATATCTAAATTTGTTATAAAAATCTATTACAAATAGAGAAATAGATGTAAATAGAAAATAACATCAATTCCGGGATATATCCTGAAGGAAAGATAAAGACAACACTTCACCAGAGTAATACCCAAGTGGTTTACGAAAAAGACTTATGCTTTCTGAAAAAGTTTATCCATTAAGCCTATATCTGGAGAGAATCTACACTTTTTCCTAACATTTTACTCCGTGATACGGCTGCCAACACACTTCAATTTCATAAATGTTTAGGACTCTCCATATTCCGCGCCAAAGGACAACAAAACTACCCGCCAAAATCGCCGTCGACATCGTTTCCCGCCCTGCCTGTCGTTTTCCCGCCAATGGCTGCTACTTTCATTCTATTTTCGTCCCCCATTTTTTTTTTCTTAACCGGAAGTACCTAACCGGCAGAGAACGAGTTGTAAACAGAGTCTTATCACTGTGTTTATAAAATGGAACTGGGCATCTGGGGAAATCGAATGAGGCAAATAAAACAAGATGAGAGTGTGTTAAATGTCTCACTTTACTATTGGAGTTTATAACATGAAACCAACAAGACGGTGGTGGTATTTACCAGACACTTTGGCACACAGACAGTCTTTTCGCAAAGACCTAATAAACGCTGCTCTGGGAAGAGAGAAGTGGCTTTCTACACGTTTGTTACATTTTTCCTTGATGATCTCATAAATGAGAAACAGTACTTTATACTCGCAATACTCCATAAACAGCCTTTTAGCTGACTGCAGTAGCTCTACATCTGTGAATTAAAATGTTTTAAATTTCAGCATTAAAGATATATATCACTCGAAATATACAATTTAATTTTCCTCCTTAGGAATTCAGTTTTGCCCCCCAGAGATAACATTCATTATAAGGCCGAGAAAGAAGTCTGCATTATTGAGGATTTCCAGGGAAAAAAAAAGTAAAAATTATTCAAAAACTGAAATATGCAGAGCTTGAGAAGCAGTCATTGACCTTTAATGTCAATCTTATTTATTGAAAATCGGAAAAAAAACTTGTAAAAGCATTCCAAGATGAACCCTAAAGGATTGGCCCTAGAAAAGCTGTTTACCAATTTGATTGCGAGCAAGCAACGCAAATATTTTCAAGCATGAGTAGGCAACGATCCTGGAAATTCGGAGAAAAGGGTCCGATGTGGAATAACAATACTGTATGAGAAATTTTACTTTGAACTTGCCAGAGATCGTACAATTCCATTACGACTGACCTAAAAAATCATACCATTCTGCGAATCTCCCCTATATAACAAATAGCAAGTGTTTGGTTATATATATATATATATATATATATATATATATATATATATATATATA
>NC_090745.1:96674407-96694407 GCF_036898095.1 Palaemon carinicauda
TTATAAAGAAGATACTGTTACATTGAATATTACCATTATTATAATTATTATCATTTCTAAGTTTATAGAAAATATTTCCTAAATGAAGCATCCTTCCCTCTCTTTTATACCTCCAACTACGCAACCAGTCGTCCTTGTTTCCCTGAAACTTGCTAAACTGAAACTAGTTTCTATCCTCCTGCTCTGAAGATCAAAAGCAACTAAGAAAAAAAATACAATTTGAAGTTTTCAATAAAGATAATGACTTCAATGGCCATTATCCCTAAAAGACGTTCAAAGTTCTCCTTAAAAAATACCCCAAATATGCCACAATTTCCTAGTCTCTCTATCCAATATAGGCGCTGTCAAGATTTAAGAAAACCAAGATTACCAGAACGGCTGCTGCTTGAGCAAGAAGGCTTCTTAACCTGACGTATTTCACTTATAAGTAATACCAGAAGAAAAGCACTTCTCCTAAAGCAAGATTTTTTTTTTCTTTTTTTTTCTTTTTTTAAAAGCTGTGTATGAAGGCCGGCGGAGAAAGGAGGAGTAGATATTAAGCAATTTATTTACGAATTTAGAAAATATGTAAAAACAGGCTGTTCCTTTTATATGTATGCATTTTCGCTACGGGATGCAGAATTGAAAGAGTCCTGTGCTTGGCCAGGCAATGTTCAACAACAATGTATTCTATTTTTTTCCAAAAAAAAAAAAAAAAAAAAAAAAAAAAAAAAAAAAAAAAAAAAAAAAAAAAAGAATAGGCGAATAAATGGCTGCTAATCAACCATCATGATAACTTCCATTGATACATTGTTAGAAAGTGTGGAATGAAAATAGTTTGGAAATGGATGAATTAGGAAGTAGGAAAAAAAGAATAAAATAGAATAAGAAAACGCCTATGAAAACGGAAAGAGACTAGCTATAAGATCAGAGAACTGGAGAAGACGAAATGAGAAAGAAAAAGCTTTTGTAATAACGGAGAGGAAAAAGAAAGAAAAAACGACAAAATAAAATTAATGGCGCATGGAGAGAATTGCAAGACGTCGAGAATTGATGGAGCAGAAGATCTCTCTCTCTCTCTCTCTCTCTCTCTCTCTCTCTCTCTCTCTCTCTCTCTCTCAAATGAATTAGAATCGGCGCCATTTTAAAAGAATTCATTAATCTCTCCAGGTAGATATCAAATAGTTTGCTCTGGTTGGGAATGGGTTGGGGATACTGAACGGAGGTGTGTGTGCGTATGTGTGTGTGTGTGGGCGGGGGGAGGAGTGTAAAAAAAAAAGGGAAAACCTATTTCCTCAATTGTTCAACTTTTCAAACTCATTAAACATGTTCTTTTCAGCCTAAAGAGAATCTTGAGAATTGACGGTAACATATCGTTCAGGCATGTAGAGAGAGAGAGAGAGAGAGAGAGAGAGAGAGAGAGAGAGAGAGAGAGAAAGGTCATTAAAACCTATTTCAATGTTACTGAACCTACCCTACGCTTTCAGCCTCATTAGCTCACAGTTTCTTATGTCGCATTTATTTTTTCTCCGAAGTCGTTTGGTTTCCTTTTCCAATTGGTTTTTTTCAAACAACTCTTGTTCTTTTCAGGTTTTAATTAGCTGGAGACATTATAATCTCTTAAAGCTAATGAGCTTCCCACAGCTTTCGAATTCTTCACTCTCAGGCGTATTGCAACCTAAATATAAAGAAATTACTCTGCCTAATGTATATTTCATTTGCACTTCGCATATACGCTTGAACGTACTTTCTCCACACACACACACACACACACACACACATATATATATATATATATATATATATATATATATATATATATATATAGAGAGAGAGAGAGAGAGAGAGAGAGAGAGAGAGAGAGAGAGAGAGAGATATGTGTGTGTGAGTGTGTGTGTATGCGTTTGGCATTAAAACATTATTATTAAACAAGAGTGCATTGATATAAGCAAGAAAATGGAAACAAAACTATACTCATACACCTTAAAGCTGACCACAATAAGGTATTTTAAAGTATTTAAAACTTAATCCACAATAGACATTCCCTTACTGTAGATACAAAGCCATCTTGTTCTCGTAATTCTTATTTTTTCTTAAACCCTTCAATAAATCATGATCCTTCTTAATTTCATCCCTATTTAAGCCTATCACACAGCACAGCACACCAAACCACACTAATCAAACCCGACTAATCTCAAAATATAATATTTTTCTTTTCAGGTATCAACCATTCGGGGACCTCAAAGTGGCAGGAACTAGTTACAATCAAACTAAAAGAAAAACGAAATGATTCATTCAACACTTGAATGTGAATGTATTGAAAGTGTTAATAAGTAAAGGGTGTAATTGAAAAGCTTCAACCCTTAACCTCCTGAAATAACAAAGCAAAAATGATTAAGGAATACTTTCGCAGTGCTGAAAGAAACGGTTATTGTGACATTTCTTCAAAATGAAAATGCATAGGCCCATCAGCAAAAGCAAATTAGGCTTATATTGATATTGTTGGGAAAAAACAAATATAGAAAGACGCAAGTGACTTAATTAATGAAACCAAAGATGTTACGGTAAAATCTATAATAGAGATTACTCAACCTAAGTCATGTCCAGTTTTATAACATCCACAGCTGTCCCTAGCTGGTACTACCATCCGGCTGCAGCTGCCGCTGATTCGGGACGCCCCCCAGGAAGCGGCAGTTTCAACGCTGAGGATGCCTGGTCTTCAGACGCCCTTGCCCACGAATCAGTGGTGGGCGTAGACAGCTCCCCATGGGCCACCCATCTAGGAAACGCCTCCATAGTAGTCGAAGAGAACAATTCCTCAGACGGTCTGACTTCTGAGACACATGGCATGAACCGGTCCATTTGGCATGGCTCTCAGATCCACATGGGCATGGACCTGGAAGTGTTTCCAGAGTGGGCGGTGGGGATGTGGACGGGCGTGCTCGTATTCCTCATGTTCGTGGGCGTGACGGGTAATGTGCTGGTGCCAATCGTAGTCATGAGAACCAGAGAGCTCAGGTCATCTACCAACCTCCTGCTGGTGAATCTAGCAGCGGCTGACCTCCTGGTTCTGCTAGTGTCTCTCCCGACGGCGCTGACTGAACTCCATTCCAGACCCGAGACCTGGGTTCTTGGTCAGCATATGTGTGAGTACTGTTCTTTATACCTTTGCATGTTTTTTTTTTTTTTTTTTTTTTTTTGCAGATTTTCTTATTTTCAGATCATAATTTTTAAAGATGGATATATCCATTTTGAAGTATTACTTTTTATGGATACTGTGTGAGTATTATTCTTTATACATGCGCATGGTTTTTTTTTTTTTTTTTTTTTGTAGATACGTTTGCATTTTCTCAGAATAGGATATTTTTAAGATGGAAATATCCATTTTGAATTATTACTTGATATGGATGCCGTGTGAGTACTATTCTTTATACCTTTGCATGTTCTTTTGTAAATTCGGTAGATAAGTTTTCATATTCTCAAAACAGAATGAAATATCCATTTTGAATTATTATTTATTATGGATACTATGTGAGAACTATGTTTTATACGTATGCATGTTTGTTTGTAGATCCGTTAGACAAGTTTTCATATTTTCAGAACAGTTTTAATAAGATGGAAATATCCATTTTGAATTATTACTTTATATGGATACTGTGTAAGTGTCCTTCTTTAAACTAGCCATTTTGAGTATATAATTACTTATTAGGGATACTGTGTTAATAGCTGAATAAGTTTTATAAGCATTGGTTTGAGTTACGGACCTTTAGGTTTTTCATTTCATTATTGGATTTTACTGAATTTCGAAGTAAATGAACTATCCTTACAAATGCAACTCTGCGCAGACGCAAAACGCACCTTTACATTTTCCAAAGAAGTTCAATTAATATCTAGTATTTTATTATTAACAATAATCTATATCAGCAAGCTAATTCCATGTAATGAGTACATTTCTATGATCTTCGTAATTACTAAGCAAACTTCTACGTTTATAGAAATCAATTGCTTTTCATTTCTAATTTTACTTTTTAAAACGATGCTGTCAAGAAAATGCAGTTAACTGAAGGCATATTAATCTACTGTACATAATGAACGTAATCATGTTGAAAATTTTTCAGGAAAGAACCTCTTTATAGCTGTAAAATATGGATGAACTGCATTACGTAAATACACATATTATATATATACACAAACACACACACACACACACACATATATATATATATATATATATATATATGCACACACACACATATATGTGTGTATGTGAATGAATGTGAGTGCATAACAGTGTGAGTTAGCGCACTTGTGTGTGTTTAAAGTACAAATAAAAACACAACCAAAAACGTATTTACGAAAAAAAACTTCATAACACAATAACAGCATCTTGAAAAAATCCTCACAGAGAAACAACGTATTGGTGCTCTCATAAACCTCGATTTTATATATCGAAAAAAAAATGGTCTTAGTCGAGTCAGAACCATAAAAAATACATAATAAATGTTAAAAAAAGTTTCGCTAATTAGAAAGGTTCATTTAACCTCAAAACACTAATTAGGATAAGGATGAATGAAAATATTCTAATTATGTCCTTAACATTTAAACCCAATTTATTTGAAGTACCTTTGGAAATTTCTGTTATTATTGCGAAGATATATTTTGCCGTAAAACACAACAACCACTCGATAACTAATTCAGAAGAGATTGTAAATATTATAACGAGAGAAAGGAAAGCAATGCCAGAATACATAAAGAGGATGATGTTTAATTCGTATAATTTATGATAATCACATAGAATTGAAAAAGACAAGATTGAAGTCTTAAACAAGACATAATTGAAAAAGACAAGATTGATTACTGTAAACAAATTTGAAAGACAATGGCTAAATCATATGAATGCATATATATAACATACAAACAAGACAATATATATATATATATATATATATATATATATATATATATATATATATATATATATATATACACATATACATATATATGCATATATATACATATACCTATATATATATATATATATATATATATATATATATATATATATATATACATATATATACATATTTATATATACATACATATATGTACATATATACATATATATAGATATATATATATATATATATATATATATATATATATATATATATATATATATACATATATATATATATATATATACATATACCTATATATATACATATACCTATATATATATATATATATATATATGTATATATATATATACATATATATATATATATATATATACACACACACACACATATATATATATATATATATAGTAATAATATCATCACAAGAGTAACTACCACATCCAAACAATAAATATCAAATCATAAATGCTAGATATATAATGGAAGAACTTCCTCCGGAGAAAAACAAAGAACGCAAATATTAAAGACATATAAACTTATACGTCCGACTGATGAGACTTACAAAGGTTTCATCTGTCAAGTTCGTGCTCAATATTAAGATTACAATCACTGTGTAAACCACAATCTCTGTAGGTATGAAATATTTCTCTTTATTCCTTTTATAAAATATCTTTTATGTAAAACTTAATCTCCACGGAAGGGATCACCCCTTCTGACCAATACAAATTTAATCACAGTTCCTCGAGAGTCTTTGTGAACGTTATAGCCACCCTTTTCCCATTGTGTACACATTAATAAGAGAACTATTGATGTATCTTTTATTAAAAAAAAAAAAAAAAAAAAAAAAAAAAATCAGAAATAAAAAGAAATTTGGGGGTAGTTGATTTTTCGGATTTCAGATTACTTCCAGTTTCTTAATATGTTAATGTTAGGAGTTTAAATTATTCAGTTATCATTTTGATGGGGATACCAGCGCATACTGGGCTGCCCAAATGAAATGAATGGGCATCGTAAACGATCGTAATACTATCGATTTAAACAGAATAAATTCTAAAGAAGCATAATGACAGCTGTTAAAACCTAATTTGAAAAGCCTCGATAATTCTATGTTAACTTTCCTTTAGGCCTATACGATACACCCACGTTGTATTGTCTGACTCATATGCCGACATATTTCTCGGCTGTTGTTGTTGTTGTTTTTGTTAAAGGTAAATGTAAGGGATAAGATGTTAACGAATGCTTCTCTGCTTATTGCTAGGGCTGCAAAGATGGATAAACCTATAATCTTAAAGGAAACTGATATGTAAAGAAGATCAAATATATTTAATACGAGATTATTGGATCACTGTATACAGATATCAACGATTTGTTGATATCTAAAATAGCAGAAAATTATGGTTTCCTTTACCCGATCTATGGCATTTAAAAACATTGATAAGACTAAGTAAAAACGTTTAAAACACATACAAACACTGATCGTGATTGCATAACCTTTCATATTTAATGTAGCAATGACCTTGGCTTACTGAAATGGTATGTTTATGTGTAATTCATCTTCAGCTTCGTCCTACTCGTGAAAATGCAGAGATTAATCAACTTGATACTTTGTGTCACAGCGCGTTTTCGTTTTAAGCTCTCCATGATCTATGGCGTTGTCACGCCAGTTTGATAAATTATCATATCTGAAGAAGGATTTTAACTTCTCTTTGAGGAAATACATAGGTGTAATTATTCCAAACTTCCGTCGAATATGATTACACATCGTTTCTTATATTCCTAAAATTAATGAAAAATGGGACATATGACAGGCACTGGGTGCGGGGAGCCCATTTTGGGGCTGAAAACGAAGGTGACACAGAAGGCGAAAAATGGGGATTGAACTGAAGTAAAGCCGCTGCTAATATGTTTAGCAATGCGTACAGTGCACCTTATGAACTGCAATCATGGCACTATGGTTTATTTCTCTTGTAACGAGTCAACGAGTTAGACTCCAAAAGGATAAGATGTTATAATATGATGTTATTACAAGGGTACATACTCATTTAAAGGTTTTAAAGGCCGCTCATGAATGGCAGAGATAAGGGACAGTGACAATTCCCTATCACGCAGGACGATCCTCCAAAGACTGACCATATATACATATGATCAGCGCCCAACCCCTCTCTCCACCCAAGCTAGGACCAAGGAGAGCCAGGCAATGGCTTCTGACGACTCAACAAATAGGCCTTTAGGGTCCCACAAACCCGCCATACTTAGCTCACAAGGATAGTGAGGTTGCAACGATCAAAGAAACTAACTATTTCAGCGGGACTCGAATCCCAGTCAGGCGATCACCATTCATGGACGATACCACATGAGCCATCACAACCCTAAGTATAAACAATGTTCTCTGATAGCTGCTGTTTATTTTGATTAATTGCAATTGCAAGCGATAATGGTAACTATACGTAAACATTGCTCATTACCCTAACAAGCTACTTCAGTTTGTGTTTGAACACGCATTCATACGGATTTTCCGTATTTATCACGAAACTGTATACTGTACTACATAAACTCTAGAATATGTCGATATTAGGATAATAAGACAAGTGGCATTGTATATGCTATTCGCTGAAGGCCTAAAGCCATGTGAACTTCTTGACCTATAGTACCCAAGTTTCACCTTTTTAAGATGCACTGAGAAATATTATATGCATAGGTTTATTATACATACATACATACATACTCTCGCACACATACAGATAAATAGATAGATGGATAGATGGATAGATAGATAGATATACATATAAACCAATATTGCAACAAATCGTATTGGATTCTTAACACAACATTTCCATCCCCTTATTTTCGTCCAGGAATCAAACTTGGACCTCTTTTTAGTATGGGCTATTTTCCCTGATGGGGCCCCCTGAGCTTATAGCATCCTGCTATTCCCACTAGGGTTGTAGCTTAGCAACTAATAATAATAATAATATAATAATATAATAATAATAATAATAATAATAATAATAATTATACGCCCATATATATATATATATATATATATATATATATATATATATATATATATATATATATATATATATATATATATATAAATATATATATATATATATATATATATATATATATATATATATATATATATATATATACATATATATATACACAAATATACTGCATACATATGTGTGTGAACAACTATGGACTAGCATCTGTTAATACGTAGTTTGTATACACTGCAAGAGAGAGTAAGTAATACATTAAGACACCTATACATGTACAAAAAGAGAGAGTGAGACACAGAGAATTCGAAGCACGTACAACAGGTGACTATTACTTCCTCACTTTCATGAAATCCCTTCACGAAATCCCTTCTACTTAGGTTTTAAGTGGCCCTACCCAAAGTGACACTTAATTACTTGGTCCCATTGTATGAAGCATTTTAAAAGCCTACTCAATGATATTACTCAACACGCCAACCGAGGCAACGTAATTCCAAATTTTCATTATGATACAGCATCACGTCCATTATCACTATTGCACCTTCATGGTACGCTTTCTGCATATGTGAGAGAGAGAGAGAGAGAGAGAGAGAGAGAGAGAGAGAGAGAGAGAGAGAGAGAAAACCCCATTATCATTGTTGCACCTTCATGGTACGCGTTGTGCATAACCCAGAGAGAGAGAGAGAGAGAGAGAGAGAGAGAGAGAGAGAGAGAGAGAGAGATTTGTTTTAATCAATTTATTGCGCCCATTGACGTCAGACATTTGAGTACATGGTAACAGTAAATATTGTTTACATCTACATTATAATTAAGTTATGCCAAACGAATACAAAATAAAGTATACACAGACATTTAAGTACATAATAAAAATAATATTGTTAACATCTATATATGGAAGGTTATACAAAGGGATACGATATAGAGACAAACATTTAAGTATATGAGAGAGAGAGAGAGAGAGAGAGAGAGAGAGAGAGAGAGAGAGAGAGAGAGATGAAAACATTTTATATGAGCGTTTGTATCAATACTTACAATACGTAAAGCATGGGAATACCAAAGCCAAAATTTCTTGGGTTTCCTATCGCCACACAATCTTAGCATAGAAGCATATGCATAATTATATATCGAACTTGCATTGAACAATAATTAACCTCTGAACGTGCAGATCAATGCACGCTCATTGCTTCCCTATTCCACTTGGTCTCATTATAATGTCATTCACGTAATGCCATTCTGTGGCCAGAGCAATATCATTATTTGATGTATGCAATCCACTAATTACTAGTCCACATGTTGACTCGATGAGCGGCATGGGACTTAAACCCGAATAACCCCAGCTATATAGCACTAAGCAACCTTCTCAATGCTATTTACCTTAGGGAACCCCCCCCTCCCCCCACCACCTACCCCCTTTGCCTATTTAACTTTGCATTCTGATCCTGACTGAACATAGCTACATTCAGACAGAAATCAGGATCAGTAGAATTTCAGGAACCGAAGATTTAATCAGGAGAGCAATGGGGTTTTTTATTAGGTAGTAAAAGTGGAGAAAATATTTTTGGTGACAATATGTCAATATAAAATATGGCACGTACTTGGTAATAAGGTACGCATTTACATACTATAATTATATAGTCACATTTTTTCTCATGACACACACAAACATAATATATATATATATATATATATATATATATATATATAATATATATATATATATATATATATATATATATATATATATATATATATATATATATATATATATATATATATATAATGTGTGTGTGTGTGCGCGTGTGCGTGTGTGCGTGTGTATGGGTGTCTGTGTGTATTAGCAGCAATGAAGACCTTTTATCTTTTCGAGTACGGAATAAAATGAGTCAACCACTCCGTGGTGGGATTCAAAAACATACCTGCTTGTTATTGTGAGGTTTCCGTAACCTACACTGACACAAAGAAAAACTAGAGGGGCACTCGGTAGAGAGCATGCCTTCGCCATGCTAAGCATTCTTATTTTGCTCTTAACTCCACTACGCACTTGTACGTTGATGTACTCTATCCAAAATATTAAAGATTCATCCTTGGGTCATACCTAACATGACTACCAAGTTTGGTAAAAATCGATAAAGTAGTTTTTGTGTAAAGTGGTTCACATACAAACGACGACAGGAGTGAATACATACCTGGGAATAACAATCGATTTATATCTATTTCCAGAGGTATAATGGACAAAATATGCCTTTAATTCCAGGGCCTTTCTGCCAGTATTCAGCCGGTATTTGCGAGATGACATTGCTATCCACACGTCACACCCCAAGTTTGTTTAGTTGGTCATGTATGTGGAAAGCGTTGGATTTTCCTTGGTGGGCACCTGTCAAAGTCTTGTCAAGAAATTACGCTGTTTAGTGTTGGTTAATAAAACAACAGCGTCCATGATACAATAAATTAGTTCCTATTATCCATTTAGAGGGTAATTAATGATCATACAGAATGATTATAAAAGTCATTCCGAACTATGAAACGTCATATCTTCAGAGCCGTGCTAGACTTGACCGTGGATGGTGTTGTAACACATAGACCAATTACGAATTCTAGTATTCAGCGTATGTACGCTTTGCCCATCAGTATCACGTTTCCACGTATTATAGTTTCCATCATATGATTGTTCGTATTCAGGGAAGGACTTGAATGATCGCCTACTATTCCCTCTCGAAGACCCGACCCGTCTTTCGCTGTCTGCTAAGCTCCAGTTTCTCTGTCTGCTAAGCTTCAGGGTTGAGTTCTGTAACGCTAATTGGAAGTTGCGAGACGTGAAATGAAATCTGCTCCGCCGAAGCTACTTCGACGAATACCTCTCCTTTGCTTGTGGACGTGAGTGAACCCAAATGGGTGACTGATTAGGTATCCGTTTCACAAACAATGTCTCTCCAGTCATGTGCGGATTATCGAGAATCCTGTCAAGGTTGGACATGATTTTCGAGTAATTATGGTCGTAATTGGTCCGGGAGAGAGAGAGAGAGAGAGAGAGAGAGAGAGAGAGAGAGAGAGAGAGAGAGAGAGAGAGAGAGAGAGAGACTCTTCAGAAGGAGCATCATCGAGGTTACCGATGACATTATTATCATTACTTACTAAGCTACAACCCTAGTTGGAAAAGCAGAATGCTATAAGCCCAGGAGCCCCACGGAAAATAGCCCAGTGAGGAAAGAAAAAAAGGAAAAATAAAATATTTTAAGAATAACAACATTAAAATAAATATTACAAGCAAGCATTCAATAGCAATTATTACTATCAAATTCAAATCTTCTAACTAGCTTTCTCAATTTGACGAATGAAGACTGTATGCTCTTTCAAAATGATATTCAATACCTACTAGAGAATATTTTCCCTTCTTATAAACAACTAAAACAAGCAGGTATTTGGGATGGGATAGTGTGAGGGTTGGGGGGTGGGGGGGAAGGGTTCCATGGGGGAGGGTAGTTCTTAGGGGGGGGGGGGGAATAGAGCAATTATGCTCAAGCAACTGAACTTGAAAGCCACTTCAATCCAAACGGTAAGACGTTCCCAACAAGAACTTGATGCAATCCTGGATTGTTACAGCTGATTAAATGGCTGCATGAAAGCGAGCATTCATTCCATTGTATTCAAACTAAAAACTTTCATTGTACCGAATAAAAATACAACTCCCGTTGAATTAAATGCACTACGGGGGTCTCATCACGAGAGAGAGAGAGAGAGCCTACCCATGATATGTTTGGATGATATTTCTCCCTTAAGCGTAAAATACCTGTAAACCAAAGATGTTTTAAAGTAAAATATCCATAATATTAATCATGCTGAAAATTTACAAGAGAGAGAGAGAGAGAGAGAGAGAGAGAGAGAGAGAGAGAGAGAGAGAGAGAGAGAGAGAGAGAGAGGGAGAGAGAGAGAGACTACCCATAATATGTTCAGATGATATTTCTCCCTTAAGCGTAAAATACCTGTAAACCAAAAATGTTTTAAAGTAAAATATCCATAACATTAATTATGCTGAAATTTTACAAGTAAGAGAGAGAGAGAGAGAGAGAGAGAGAGAGAGAGAGAGAGACTACCCATAATATGTTCAAATGATATTACTCCCTTCAGCTTGAAATACTTGTGAAGTAAAAATGCTTTAAAGTAAAATATCCATAATAATAATTATGTTGACAATTCATAGGTGTGTGTGTGTGTGTGTAAGAAAGAGAGAGAGAGAGAGAGAGAGAGAGAGAGAGAGAGAGAGAGAGAGAGGAGAGAGAGAGAGAGAGAGAGAGAGAGAAACTTCTCATTATCTAGGTTATTTACCTTTTGCCCGACCTTTACCGAGTCCGTAACTAGTTTTCCAACGTGGAGGTCCTGATAGTTCAGTTCCAAGAGGAAAGTCTGGTATACGCACTCCAAGATATACACATACAATCACACACACTATATATATATATATATATATATATATATATATATATATATATATATATATATATATATATATATATAGATAGATAGATAGATATATATATATATATACACATATATATATATATATATATATATATATATATATATATATATACATATATATATATATATATATATATATATATATATATGTATGTGTGTATATATATACAGTATATATATATATATATATATATATATATATATATATGCACACACACATATATATATGTATATATATATATATACAGTATATATATATATATATATATATATATATATATATATACAGTATATATATATATATATATATATATATATATATATATTTATATATAATGGTGATAGGAATTTAGCAGACCTAGAGTATGCCGATGATGCTGTCCTTATTAAAAGCTAAAGATAGAGATGACTGGCGAAATCTAACAGAGGCCCCTTTGCGTCAATAAGCGTAGGAGGTGATGATCATGATGATGATATATATAATATTCACAGAGCAAAATTATATAGGTGTGTGAATACACACATACAAACACACACACACACAAACATATATATATATATATATATTATATATATGTATATAAATATTATATATATATATATATATATATATATATATATATATATATATATATACATATATGCAGAGAGAGAGAGAGAGAGAGAGGAGGAGGATTTCTGCACGAAGTTGAATACAAAAAATTTGTTTTAAAGAAAAGTGGGAATATAAGATCCTTTATAGATGCAAAACGTGAATATTGACTACAAGTGAGCAAAATAAAAGGAGGATGTTGAAATAAATAGTATGTAATATATGTACTGGGGGTGACAATGTACTTACATGAATTTAAGAGATAATATGATGTAAATAGATTAGAATACGTTGAAATGTGAAATAGATTGTTTTGAACTGGTGTAGGTGTTAAAGAAAATAAAGGTATCACGAAATTTCCAATAATTTGATATACAGATTTTTACTATTATCCCGACATTATTTTCAAAACATTTAATTATCATCATCATTGGTGCTGTTGCCCTCACATAATACTTAAACTATCACCGCTAAATAATTATGATAACTAATCCGTTATTTCTTGTGAATCCTTAAAATAATAGCATTGATATGAACAATATATCTAATTAAAGAAAAAAGAAAACACAGACTTAGGGTCAACAAGTGACACCCACAAATATGAAAGCTTGAGAGAATGAGAAAGAAAAAGAGAAGCCATATTAATTTCAATAGCAATTTTTTCTTACAAAGGTTTCTCATAATCAAAAATGTTTTGCTACTTTAAATATCAAACCACAAATAACCTATGCATATAAAATTCCCTATACCTGTGGGATAAAAAAAAATGTGAAAATGTTCTACAATAAGGTATTGAGAGGAAAGAAGAAGACAAGTTCTTGAATGTTCTGCCTGGAAGATGTGAAAAGATATTTGCAAAAGAAGAGCATTAAAATCAAGGAATCGACAGACGGCTAAGTGTATGCAAAAGGTTAAAGGTTATCGAAGCCAGTGATTCGGAAGTTGAAGGATGGATATAGAAGCCTCGGGCTAATTGCTTAAAACACTGGAAAGGTAATATACATATTTTATACATTATGCTTGCTTTTGGTTAACTTGGTCTTGGCATACTGTATATACTTTTTACTAGCATGTTAAGATTTACCCCTTCGATACTGTTTTTTCCATTTCTTTTATTTTGTAAAACTATGGGTGACTATGTAGAGCGAATGGAAAATGGCTGACAGCTGAAGAAGGTGATGAATGCATGAGTTGATGGGAGAAGTACAAAAGGAAGGCCAAGGTTTGGGTAAATGGATGGAGTTAAGAAAGCCCTATGTGACAGGAGGACAGATGTGAGAGGCAAAAGAGAGTGCTAAAAATAGGAATGAATAGCAAGCGATTGTGATGCAGTTCCGATAGGCCTTGCTGCTTCCTCCGTTCGCCTTGGTGACCGCTGAGGTAGCAGCAGTAGGGGATTCAGTATATGAAGCTTCATTTGTGGTGGATAACGGGGAAGGGTGGGCTGTGGTACCCTAGCAGTACCAACCAAACTTGGCTGAGTCCTTCGTCAGACTGGGAGGAGCAAAGAGAAGTCCCCCATTGTTCTTTTATTTATGTCAGCTATCCATAAAAATTGGAAGAAATGCCTAAGTAGATAGATAAATAGATGAGCGATTATCTAAAGGCGTCAGATGCAAACTTGTACTCTACATTGTTAATTTCGATATGAACAATTTTAGTTCTTTCCCGAAATGTTTGTGGAAGTCATGATTATAAAACCTTATCTGGGACTATCACGGTGTAGAGGATAGTAGAGGATAGTACAGCTCTCTGATCCAGTTGTGTCCTTCAGAGAGAGAGAGAGAGAGAGAGAGAGAGAGAGAGAGAGAGAAATCTGAGTTGAAGTTGTAATATTTCAGAGAAACAGAGGTCGAAGATCAGCCAAAATACTAAAATATGTTAATGCAGACTAGTTTTGAGAGAGAGAGAGAGAGAGAGAGAGAGAGAGAGAGGGGGGGGGATTGGGGATACTTATGGTTCTTAAATGTATTAATTAAACTTGAGTGTCAATACTTAACACTACAGAATAAAGATCTCCAATAAAAAAAAAACGTGTGATGTCAGACTATATTTTCTTTAAAGTTATTATTTTTATCTCTTTAAATATACCAAAATAAAGGATATAAAAATATCTATGATCATTGAATTAGCTATAAACTAGCTAAATGATTCTCCATATCCTTCACAATGGAAACAAAGACAACACATTTGATATCTGAACTGAGCAATGACAGTAAATGCCCCAGGGAAGTACCAGGACACGAGAGAGAGAGAGAGAGAGAGAGAGAGAGAGAGAGAGGAGAGAGAGAGAGAGAGAGAGAGAGAGAGAGAGAGAGAGAGAGAGAGAGTTATTTTTTTTCGAAAACGTGTCTCATCTATAACCAAAGGCGGATGTAGAACGGATCACTGATTATGTCTCGACGGGACGATATAATGACATAAATGAAACAAAAGTCGAAGACAGACATTAATTCATATCGATGACGTTTCTGCGAGGCACAGCAGAAGTAGAGAGGAGATGATAAGTGGGGGAAAGGGTGAAGGAAGGTGAAATGGATGGAGATGATAAGAGGGGGGGAAAGGGTGAAGGAAGGGGAAATGGATGGAGATGATGAGAGGGGGAAAGGGTGAAAGAAGGTGAAATGGATGGAGATGATAAGAGGGGGAAAGGGTGAAGGAAGGTGAAATGGATGGAGATGATAAGAGGGGGGAAAGGGTGAAGGAAGTTGAAATGGATGGAGATGATAAGAGGGGGAAAGGGTGAAGGAAGGTGAAATGGTTGGAGATGATAAGAGGGGGAAAGGGTGAAGGAAGGTGAAATGGATGGAGATGATAAGAGGGGGAAAGGGTGAAGGAAGGTGAAATGGATGGAGATGATAAGAGGGGGAAAGGGTGAAGGAAGGTGAAATGGATGGAGATGATAAGAGGGGGAAAGGGTGAAGGAAGGTGAAATGGATGGAGATGATAAGAGGGGGAAAGGGTGAAGGAAGTTGAAATGGATGGAGATGATAAGAGGGGGAAAGGGTGAAGGAAGGTGAAATGGTTGGAGATGATAAGAGGGGGAAAGGGTGAAGGAAGGTGAAATGGATGGAGATGATAAGAGGGGAAAGGGTGAAGGAAGGTAAAATGGATGGAGATGATAAAGGGGGGAAAGGGTGAAGGAAGGTGAAATGGATGGAGATGATAAGAGGGGGAAAGGGTGAAGGAAGGTGAAATGGATGGAGATGATAAGAGGGGGAAGGGTGAAGGAAGGTGAAATGGATGGAGATGATAAGAGGGGGGAGAAGGGTGAAGGAAGGTAAAATGGATGGAGATGATAAGAGGGGGAAAGGGTGAAGGAAGGTGAAATGGATGGAGATGATAAGAGGGGGAAAGGGTGAAGGAAGGTGAAATGGATGGAGATGATAAGAGGGGGAAAGGGTGAAGGAAGGTGAAATGGATGGAGATGATAAGAGGGGGAAAGGGGAAGGAAGGTGAAATGGATGGAGATGATAAGAGGGGGAGAAAGGGTGAAGAAGTTGAAATGGATGGAGATAAGAGGGGGAAAGGGTGAAGGAAGGTGAAATGAATGGAGATTAGAGGGGGAAAGGGTGAAGGAAGGTGAAATGGATGGAGATGATAAAAAGGGAAATGATGAAGGAAGGTGAAGTAGATGGAGATGGGGAAGATGGAGAAGGGGAGATGGAAGGTGAAGAGGATGGATATGATAAAAGAGGGAAATGACGAAGACGGTGATGTGGATGGAGATGATATGAGGGGAAAGGGGAGAAGGGAGGTGGTGGATTGAGATGAGAATACAGGATGGGGAGAATGACAGTTAAGCATAGGAGAGGAGAAGAGGGGTAGAAGAAAAGGAAGTTAAGTGGAGAGAGAAACTAGAGGAGGGAGAGAAAGGAATGATCAAGAAAGGAGTAAAAGGTAGGAATATCAAGAAGGGAGAGAGGAAAACGGAGGGGACGTGTACGAGAAGGGAAATGGGGAGTTCAGAAAGTGAGGAATGAACGTGGGAAGAGAAAGCGGATTGGGCGAGGAGGAAGCGGTAAATAAAAATACATGGAATGGGGGAGAGAAGAAGAAAATATTGGGATAGGGAAAGGAGAGAGTCGTTGGTCAATAAATAAACAGCTCACTTATTTCAGAGAGAGAGAGAGAGAGAGAGGAGAGAGGAGAGAGAGGAGAGAGAGAGAGAGCGAGAGAGAGAGAGAGAGGAGAGAACGAGAGAGAGAGAGTAAATAACCAGCTCACTATTCACTTATTTAAAAAAAAAAGAGGAGAGAGAGAGAGAGAGAGAGAGAGAGAGAGAGAGAGTGTGTGTGTGTGTGTGTGTGTGTGTGTGTGTTACAAAGAGTTTCAAGGATTTTGAATGTTTCAAAGACTTTTTAGTCCATCCGGGGAGACACCATTTGTTCTTGGGTAGAGCGATTTGGTTTGAACGTTTAGAGAGTCTTTATGATCTTGTCCAAGTTATTCTTGAACTCGTTCACCGCTTTACTGTTTACTACATCCGCTGAAAGTCTATTCTATGCATTTGTTGTTTTTATGCAAAGAAATTACCACATTGAGTGGTGCTGTATCTTTTCAATCCAGTTAGAGAGAGAGAGAGAGAGAGAGAGAGAGAGAAGAGAGAGAGAGAGAGAGAGAGAGAGAGACTGGGTCATTGCACTAAGTAGCGCTTTCAGCTGAGTACCAAAAAAAAAAACTGCGAAGGTGTATATGAATAAAAAAAAGGACACAGATCATTACCCTTATGTTTATTGTAAAAAAAAATGAAAGTTCTTTTGCGTTTCTTTGATGTTTTTCACGACAGTTTTCATTCCATAGGTAGTTTTTTAACATGGCATAAATTTTCTCTTATCCTGATTCAAAATATGAATATTTAGGCCCTATCTTTATTTTGATAAGATAACCTAATATTAATAATAATAAAAATAATAATAATAATAATAATAATAATAATAATAATAATAATAATATTAATAATAATAATGAGAAGAAGAAGAAGAAGAAAAGCTACATGCCATTATAGCACATTATGCACACTGATGCAGTAAATAATTAAAAATAATGATAATAACAACAAAACTACTCGCTAGGATTCCAAAATATTAAATCTAAAATTTTGAATCCCCATTTTAATTATGATGTATCCACCATATAATATATTACTTTTCCCCGCCTCTATTTACAAAACTATTCACAATTTTCAATATATAATCTTATTTATTTTGTGTACAGCCAGACAGAAGGACTGATTGACACGTAGATACGGGTGAACATATAATTCTTCATTCCTATCACCATATCTTTCTTTACGCTTTAATATAGCCATTTACTTAAGGGACTAGCATATTTAACTTTCTTAAAAAGAAGTAGATATTCAGAGTTTAGAATTTATCAAAGAACAATAAGATGAAAACTGACAGCATAAAGGTTTGAAATATCATTCATTTCGGTCGAACTAAATTTAGAATTCTGAAACAGTCTACGGATGCAGTTGCCACCATTCGGAAAGAAGAGAGAGAGAGAGAGAGAGAGAGAGAGAGAGAGAGAGAGAGAGAGAGAGAGAGAAAAGAAGAAAACCCACATAGTGAACTCATCAGGATGCAAAAACCTTTGCTTGTCTAGTTATTTTCAGCAGGTGCCGACATCTTTCGCATACAGTCATTGAATAAATACATGAATTAGTATATGTACACGATACATGGGCTCATAAGAATTGCTTGAGAATGATTGGAATTTATTCAAGATTTGTCGACCCAAATCATTACGCGAAATTTCAAAATATAAGATTTATCTCAGATATAAGATTATCAAGATAAAACAAATAATTCATTGAATGAAATTTATCAAATATCATTGGAAATATCTACAAACAAAGGCAATAACACAAGTATTAGTTTAAAATCCGTAAAAACTGCACATTTAAGATTATTATATAAAACAAAACTCACATATCATGATAAAATATAACACCACTTCTAAAGCTGTATATGAAATGGTTAAAATTTGAGTAATAAAATATCTCTTTATGGAATAAGGCGATTAAGCCAGACCCGGGTCAAGAGATCTCGAAAAGAGGATTGATGTGAAAGTGAAAACCGCTCTTTAGCCTTTATATTAATTCTAAACGTAATTTTTCATATTATTTCCTTTGAATTATATTATAAATACTACTATTTCATTTTGTTATTATACTCGTATTAATTTTGAACGTATTATTTCATTTTGATTTATGTTTTTAAATTTTTAACGTAAACTTATATTTTGTATTACTATTTTTTTTTCGAATTAATCTTGAACGTATTATTTCTTTTTGATATTTTTTCTTAATTTTTAACGTAAACTTAATTTTATTATTACTATTTTTCTTTTCAACGTAACATTCCATCTTATTATTTTCAATCTCTGCCTATTAAATACAGCTAAGCTATTCAAGTCAAGAGAGACCAGAAAATGGATGTCGTTGACAGAACCTGAGTTTAACTTATAATACTATGTTTCATCGTCTGTACATCTTTGGAAGCGACCATTAAGAGAAATATGCACAATTATACAACGGTATTTCAGGAGTGTTGAAAGAAAATAAGCTTGCATCTAATAAAGGTTTAAAGGCCGCACATGAATGACACAGGCAAAGGACAGTGGCAATGCCCTAGATTCTGTTCACACACACACAAACACACACACACACACACACACACATATATATATATATATATATATATATATATATATATATATATATATATATATATATATACACACACACATATATATATATATATATATATATATATATATATATATATATATATTATATATATATATATATGATCAGCGCCAAAGCCCTTTCTCCACCGAAGCTAGAACAGGGAGGGCCAGGCAATGGCTGCTGATAACTTCACTAGGCTCCCCCAAACCTTACAGCCTTTGCTCATAAGGATGACGAACCAGCAGAAACTGCTAGAACTATCTATCTCCCTTCCAGCAGAACGCCAGGCGAGGACGTTCCCAATAGGTCCACCACAACCTACTGTATGTGGCCGA
>NC_090745.1:96705293-96707793 GCF_036898095.1 Palaemon carinicauda
AAACTTCTATCGTCTAAAATTATTCATTGGATGACATAAGACTTCTTCCTCGATGATTGATGTTTTATATCGTCCCGAATAGGGACAGTTTTTTTTTTTTTGTGAGAATTAGATAGCGCAAATCTCATTTAAGTTATTAATTATTTCTTTAATAATTTCCTTCAAGGGCCATACTTTTTATTTCTAGATATTTAATCACAACGTGACCTTAATTTATGTCCTCTCTCTCTCATTTTTTTTTTCTTTTTTATTGACATTCCATGGGGCTTACTGCCAATGAATTCTGAGAAACAGCTATGTTGTTAGGTGTAGTCATTAGTTATAATGATATAGTACACAGCCCCACGAATTGTTTTAATTACTTACTCTTCTTTCTGAGTAAGGATAAAAAATTTTCTGATGGATCCCATAATTACTTTCGAGTTTCTATTGCTCTTAATTTCTATAATGTAATTTCGTAAGAATTTGCGTAACTCATTCTCCCTCGTAAGCAATTTGGCAAACTTATGTTAATGAAGCTATAAATACAAAAGTGTAATCGAAGACCTCAAAGTTATAAATTAAATGTATATCACAATATGCAATCTTATTTATTGTATTAATGGAATGATACCTTACCAGTCAGTCATATAAATAATGTGAATTAAAAGTTTAGAGAGAGAGAGAGAGAGAGAGAGAGAGAGAGAGAGAGAGAGAGAGAGAGAGAGAGAGAGAGAGAGAGAGAGAGAGAGAAAGTAATACAGTTACCAAAAAGTGCTGAGAGAGTACTGCAGTTGATTAGAGATAATCTAATTAAAGATAGCTAGGACCACATACGATTCTCTTTCTTCTGTATGTATATATATACATATATACGTATATATATATATATATATATATATATATATATATATATACACATATATATATGTATATATATGTATACATATGTATATGTGTATATATATATATATACATATATATATATATATATTATATATGTATATATATATATATATATATATATATATATATATATATATATTTACATATATAATATATATATATATATATATATATATATATATATATTTATCTATATATACACATATAAAATATAATATATATAAATATATACTGTATATATATATATATATATATATACATATATACACAGTATATATATATATATATATATATATATATATATATATATATATATATATACATGCACAACATTACGCTATTTCTCCAAACAGGAGTGGTTCCAATTAGAAAACTAAAGACAAAACTCCTTGCACAGTTAAATCTTCAAGGTACTGAACCTCTTGTAACTCTAGGTGAATTATGTAATGTAACTGTTGAATCAATTAATTCCTGGCACACCTAGCTCTGATGTGTACCAGGAATTAATTGAATTAACAGTTAACATTACATAATTACCTCCGCCAAGCGGCGGAGGTTATGTTTTCGGTTCGGTTTGTTTGTTTGTTTGTTTGTTTCTCTGTTTGTCTGTCTGTCTGTGGACAACGTAGAGGCCACATTTTCTACACGGAATCACTTCAAACTTGGCCAAGTAGTTCCCCAATGTGTATGGAAGAACTGATTAAATTTTGGTCAAGGTCACCCCAAGGTCAAGGTCACAGGGGTCACTGGTGTCACTATGACATAAGTGGCCATATCAAGAGACAGAAATAAAGCACTGACTTTTGCATAAGCCAACAGGGAAGTCCTAGTCCAGGCGCAACCCATGGGTGATGTTCAAATTTATAAAGGTCAAAGGTCAAGGTCATATTGGTGCATTATATCAATGTCATATTAAGTATCAGTGGCAAATGAACAAAGATCACTTGAAGGTCAAAAGTCAAGCAGGTCACTTGAAGGTCAAGGTCACGTGAAGGTCAAGGTCACGTGAAGGTCAAGGTCACCTGAAGGTCAAGGTCACGTGAAGGTCACATCAATTCATGATTCTAGGACATATGGCGCTCTAGGTCACCTTGGCGGAGGTATGTCCTCTACGAGGACCATGTCCGCGTTCAGGACTTGCTCACTTGTTCATCTAAGAGTTACAAGAGGTTCAGTACCTTAAAGAGAACGTGTCTTAATTCTGGAAATTCCAAGTCGTCCGATAATCAGACTCTGGATCCTTTATTATTATTATTATTATTATTACTAGCCAAGCTACAACCATAGTTGGAAAAGCAAGATGCTATAAGCCCAAGGGCTCCAATAGGGAAAAATAGCTCAGTGAGGAAAGGAAATAAGGAAACAAATAAATGATGAGAATAAATTAACAATAAATCATACTAAAAAAAAGTAACAACGTCAAAACGTATATGTCCTATATAAACTATTAACAACGTCAAAAACAAATATGTCATATATAAAACTATAAAAAGACTCATGTCAGCCTGGTCAACATAAAAATATTTGCTCCAAACGTTGAACTTTGATAAGAATGTTGAAACTTCTGGTCCTACCGGGAACCTTGGTTCGTCTCCTCAGTGAGGACATGTGGATT
>NC_090745.1:96722793-96731575 GCF_036898095.1 Palaemon carinicauda
AGCAGCTGTAGCAAAAAAAAAAAAAAAAAAAAAAAAAAAAAAAAAACATGTCATACATAATCGCCTTTGAAAAAGTTGAAAGTAGCTGTAGATATTAAATTGAATGCTACTAACTCGGTTTTCTTGTTCTTCTTGTGTTAACTTGCTCTTTTCCCATTTTGCACGGGGTAAGCACGGTTGTCTTCTTTCTGAAGGACTTTGCTTTGGCTTTGGGTTAGAGTTAGACCGTAGTCCCAATCGGCTGTCCTGCCCGACATTGCTTAGAGACTGGGAGCGTATGATCATGTGCTATACCACTCAGTTTTTTAGTTGTTTTATTTAAAAGCCAGAATGAAATTTGAATAATGAATATGAATCTGAATGGTTGGCGAAGATCCTCCTCGGTTAAGAAAAAAAAATAGTCGTAATAGGAGCTCTAATACGACTTTAGAGAGAGAGAGAGAGAGAGAGAGAGAGAGAGAGAGAGAGAGAGAGAGAGAGAGAGAGAGAGAGAGAGAGAGAAGAATTTTTCATATATTTACTTGTGTGTGGCTCTGATGCCTACTTTTCGAAGCAGTCGGATCCACATGAGAATTACCCACGAAAAAAGGCATAAGTAGAGATCCTTTAATCTACAGAGAAAGTCTTTATTTATTCTAGTTACTAGCTTCAACTGTTTCCACCTAATACTCGTGTCAGGACCATTGGTTAACATTACGATATATTTTACTTTCTCTTCCATTTCCTTATTAGCATCAGAGCCGGAAATATCGCTTGCCATATAACTAATCATGAATCGACTACACCGACGATAAAATCTTGCGGCCTGCAACCCCATCCTTCAGACATGCTGACACCTAGAATGCTCATGTACATATATATATATATATATATATATATATATATATATATATATACATATACATATATATATAAATATATATATATATATATATATATATATATATATATATATATATTTATATATATACATATACATATATATATAAATATACATATATATATAGATATAAATAGATATATATATATATATATATATATATATATACATATATATATGTATATACATACATACATATACACGTGTATATATGTGTATATATATATGTATATATGTGGGTGTGTGTAGATAGACTGATAGATAGAGAGAAGGAAAGAGGGAGAGAAATAGAAACCTTGATAGTCATACAAGAACGAGATCAAGATCCATGATCTTTGCAAAGGCTAAAAGTTAATGCAATTCACCTGGTCAGAGAGAGAGAGAGAGAGAGAGAGAGAGAGAGAGAGAGAGAGAGAGAGAGAGAGAGAGAGAGAGAGAGAGAGAGAGAAAGAGAGAGAGAGAGAGAGAGAAATGGAAACTCGCCCACTCTCCACTTCTGAACTAAGCTGATAAGAAACCCGAAAGTGCCACTGCCGCTCATTAGAAGAAAAAAGCTGCTCATAAAAACTTCTCGAAACTCGGAAACAGAAGAAAAGAGATCTTCCTCATTTTCCATTTCATGCAATATTCCAGAAACATTGGTTCATTAGGGAGGAAAATAATTCTACCAGCTCTGGTATGCGTCGACAAAAGGGCCTGAAAAACCCACTGAGTATGAAATGAACTTGAGAATATGTTAGTCGAAGTTTCAGATTAAAGAAACTTATACGTGTAGTAGGTTGGCCAGGACACCAGCCACCCGTTGAGATACTACCGCTAAGGAGTTATGGGGTCTTTTGACTGGCCTGACAGTACTGCATTGGATCCTTTTCTCTGGTTACTTTTCATTTTCCCTTTGCCTACACACACCCCGAATAGTCTGGCCTATTCTTTACATATTCTTCTCTGTCCTCATATACCTGACAACAATGAGATTACCAAACAATTCTTTTTCACCCAAGGGGTTACTGAACTGGAATTGTTCAGTGGCCACTTTCTTCTTGGTAAGTGTAGAAGAGACTCTTTAGCTATGGAAGGTAGCCCTTCTATGAGAAGGACACTCCAATATCAAACCATTGTTCTCTAGTCTTGGGTAGTGCCATAGCCTCTGTACCATGGTCTTCCAGTCTTGGGTTAGAGTTCTCTTACTTGAGGACACAATCGGGCATACTATTCTATTCTATTTCTCTTCCTCATGGTTTGTTAAAGTTTTTTATAGTTTATATAGGAGATATTTATTGTAATGTTGTTGTTCTTAAAATATTTTATTTTTCCTTGTTTCCTTTCCTCATTGGGCTACTTTCCCTGTTGGAGCTTTTCCAACTAGGGTTGTAGCTTAGCAACTATTATTATTATTATTATTAATATTAATAATAATAATAATAATAATAATAATAATAATAATAATAATACTCGTACTCTACGTCTTTTATATTTACTGGTATTTTTTTAAATTAAATTTCAGTGGTTCACTTTGTTCCGGTCCATTTGCTGATTACGGTAGAGTAAAAATTCCGGCACCATTACAATTGAATATAAACTATTATCATTATTAGCCTATGCAGCCTAATGGTTAATGGCCTTACCTACTTATAAAAAAAAAAAAATAGTAGCCTCTGGATGTGAGGAGCATATTTGTGACCGTCTCAGGAAATAACCGTAGTACTCTTGGCATAATACGTTCTATAACTCCCAAAGGTAACGCTTAAAAATTCTCTTACATAAGCTGGCACACCGGAAGATATTATATAATACATGCTGCGCTTAAAAAAAAAAGTTGGTGGGCCTGGTTGTTAAGGTGTGGATGCCATATATGATCTTGGTTATTATCATACTTTATTTTCTAATTGTAATATCAATTACTCAGTCATATTATGTTGATATATTTTGAGGTCATTCATTAGCTATGGTTTTTTCAGTATGTATTACATTATGGTAACTTAATCCAATATTGTTACTGTGTTTTCGAAGGTCTATTGCAGCGCAATATTGTGTGCCGTATTGGGTTTTATTTCTGAACAAAAAGGTAGAAAAATAACGGAACAGTTGTCATATATATATATATATATATATATATATATATATATATATATATATATATATATATATATATATATATATATATATATATATATATACATATATATTTATATTTATATAAATGTATAAATATAATATATACATATATATATATATATATATATATATATATATATATATATATATATATATATATATATATATATATATATATATATATATATATATATATATATATATATATATATATATATATATATATACACACAAATATATATATCGATGCATGTATGAAGCCGTTGGTTTGTTCATAGTAATAGCGCCTACGACTAGTAACCACGCATACCAACCCTACCGAGACGATTTGTGATCTGGTAGCATACATCATTCTGTTCATTTAGCCATATTTCGCACCAAACCCTGACGATACTTTTGGGAGATATAGCACTTGGTAGTTAATCGAATGTGTTGGATCGCAAATCAGTTAGAAGAAAGCTTGGGTTTCATAACCAAATCCCAACAAGAATCCCTGGGAACTTATCACTCGGAAAGAAAGACAAAAAAAAACAAAAATATTCGTGATAGTAATACAGGTTATAGCAAACTCCTGCAGATACCAACAGTCTTCCTACGCGTCATTCGAGATGAAATATCAAACAGAATCACGAGATGTAAGTTTCATTTCAAAACCTTTAAAAACATGAAAATAACAACCAAAGTTTCATTTCAAAACCTTTAAAAAAACATGAAAATAACAACCAAAGTTTCATTTCAAAACCTTTAAAAAACATGAAAAAAAACAACCAAAGTTTCATTTCAAAACCTTTAAAAAACATGAAAAAAAAACAACCAAAGTTTCATTTCAAAACCTTTAAAAAACATGAAAAAAACAACCAGTTTCATTTCAAAACCTTTAAAAACATGAAAATAACAACCGAAGTTTCATTTCAAAACCTTTAAAAAAACATGAAAATAACAACCAAAGTTTCATTTCATAACCTTTAAAAAAACATGAAAATAACAACCAAAGTTTCATTTCAAAACCTTTAAAAAAACATGAAAATAACCAAAGTTTCATTTCAAAACCTTTAAAAAAAACATGAAAATAACAACCAAAGTTTCATTTCAAAACCTTTAAAAAAACATGAAAATAACAACCAAAGTTTCATTTCAAAACCTTTAAAAACATGAAAATAACAACCAAAGTTTCATTTCAAAACCTTTAAAAAAACATGAAAATAACAACCAAAGTTTCATTTCAAAACCTTTAAAAAACATGAAAATAACAACCAAAGTTTCATTTCAAAACCTTTAAAAACATGAAAATAACAACCAAAGTTTCATTTCAAAACCTTTAAAAAAACATGAAAATAACAACCAAAGTTTCATTTCAAAACCTTTAAAAACATGAAAATAACAACCAAAGTTTCATTTCAAAACCTTTAAAAAAACATGAAAATAACAACCAAAGTTTCATTTCAAAACCTTTAAAAAAACATGAAAATAACAACCAAAGTTTCATTTCAAAACCTTTAAAAATATGAAAATAACAACCAAAGTTTCATTTCAAAACCTTTAAAAAAACATGAAAATAACAACCAAAGTTTCATTTCAAAACCTTTAAAAAAACATGAAAATAACAACCAAAGTTTCATTTCAAAACCTTTAAAAACATGAAAATAACAACCAAAGTTTCATTTCAAAACCTTTAAAAAAACATGAAAATAACAACCAAAGTTTCATTTCAAAACCTTTAAAAAAACATGAAAATAACAACCAAAGTTTCATTTCAAAACCTTTAAAAAACATGAAAATAACAACCAAAGTTTCATTTCAAAACCTTTAAAAAACATGAAAATAACAACCAAAGTTTCATTTCAAAACCTTTAAAAAAACATGAAAATAACAACCAAAGTTTCATTTCAAAACCTTTAAAAACATGAAAATAACAACCAAAGTTTCATTTCAAAACCTTTAAAAAAACATGAAAATAACAACCAAAGTTTCATTTCAAAACCTTTAAGAAAACATGAAAATAACAACCAAAGTTTCATTTCAAAACCTTTAAAAAAACATGAAAATAACAACCAAAGTTTCATTTCAAAACCTTTAAAAAAACATGAAAATAACAACCAAAGTTTCATTTCAATACCTTTAAGAAAACATGAAAATAACAACCAAAGTTACATTTCAAAACCTTTAAAAAAACATGAAAATAACAAACAAAGTTTCATTTCAAAACCTTCAAAAAAACATGAAAATAACAACCAAAGTTTCATTTCAAAACCTTTAAAAAAAACATGAAAATAACAACCAAAGTTTCATTTCAAAACCTTTAAAAAAAACATGAAAATAACAACCAAAGTTTCATTTCAATACCTTTAAGAAAACATGAAAATAACAACCAAAGTTTCATTTCAAAACCTTTAAAAAAACCCGAAAATAAAACCAAAGTTTCATTTCAAAACCTTTAAAAAACATGAAATTTAAAAAAACATGAGAATAACAACCAAAGTTTCATTTCAAAACCTTTAAAATCATGAAAATAACAACCAAAGTTTCATTTCAAAACCTTTAAAAAAACCCGAAAATAAAACCAAAGTTTCATTTCAAAACCTTTAAAAAACATGAAATTTAAAAAAACATGAGAATAACAACCAAAGTTTCATTTCAAAACCTTTAAAATCATGAAAATAACTACCAAAGTTTCATTTCAAAACCTTTAAAAAAACATGAAAATAACTACCAAGACTTGAGACTCCTTCCAGGTGATGAAAAGTTCAGTGACGCAGTGATGCTGTTTGTCCGCATCACTGACGGGAATAGAGTCCCATCTGCTGACGTCATGCGATTACCTACGAAAACGAACCTAATCTCCGAGAGCGAGAAAACAAGAGATTAACTTACTATCGTGAAGAGAGAAATATTTGCTGATCCAGATACTATTCTGCCACTTGATATTCAAAATACGCCTCTCTCGCACTTGGCACTGCTTTGTCACAGCACCAAAATCCTCTTAGTTCTCAGTAAATTTGTTTGATTTATCGCTGCGAGGATGTTTTGTCATCGCTTCCATAAAACGAAGCCTGAAATCGTGTTGTTTCATTCGAAAAAGGTATCGTGATTTTGTGTTCTTTATTCAAAGACAGAGGGATTAACACTTTCCAAGAGTTGAACATTTTTACGAAAAAAATTAGTCCCTTTCTATTTTAATTCATGCGCACACTATAGTTATATCTGTAATTTTTATGTCGAAATCATAAAAGTAGACAACGGAAACATTATTATTTTCTTTGTTTGTTATACGTTTATACCGCCCAGAAACAGAAAAGCGTCAAATTGATATCAATAAAATAAAGAAACAAAAAATGAATATATAAATGTTACGTAGAAACATATAATTCCTTTATATACTATAAATAACACATTTATTTAAGAATAAGTTTATTTCTTATTTTTTATTCTTGTTATATACATTAAATATATATATATGATATATATATATATATATATATATATATATATATATATATATATATATATATATATATGTATATATATATATATATATATATATATATATATATATATATATATATATATATATATATATATATAACATATATATATATATATATATATATATATATATATATATATATATATATATATATATATATATATATAATACTGCTTAAGTTTGCATTAAATCATCATGTACCGAATCTCTTTTTACCTACCAAATCATATCCTTTTCAAGAGCTTGCCAGTTAATAATGCCTTAGAATACGCGTAAAATTTCTCTTACAAGTCATCTTTCCTCATTCTCATCTCTGAATAATTTGTTTTTTGCCCCTGCCATGCCAATTATTTTCACAAATACACCCTCCAAGGCAAATTTGCTCTTTTATCCACTAATAAATCGGGGATTCACACCAACAAATCGTGGTTTGGCAGAATATCATGTCGGGATCTAACAATTTCGGTGAATGAAGCAAGATATTTGTAACTTGTAATTTCTGACATTATTCTTTACCTAATTTGAGGATCCTGGCATGCACTTATCTACAAACTAATCTACAACCCTACTTGAAAAAGCCGGTTTTTATGATCCCAAGGGCTCCAACAGGGACCCTAGCAAGTAGTTCGGGTGCTATTCACACTTCCTTCACACAAAAAGATTTATAAAATTTATTTAACTAAAATCCACTTCATTACTTTTTGCTCTACACGACACCTAAGCTTTACATTTTCATAACAGCGATAATGGTAGTGTATAATATTAGCACTAAGGTAACATTCCTATGGCATGACCCGTTTTATATCAAAACTTTGAAAATCTCTCGAATAAATTTCAACAGAACCATTTAATGAAGTAAATCCATCATCAAAACTTATTGCCAACACTTTAAATGTCAAATTTAGTACTCTATTAAGTTACATTCAATTAAGACTACCCTATTTGATGAAAATTCATATTAATTAAAGGTTTAAAGGTCGCTTATGAATGGCAGAGGCAAGGGACAGTGACATTGCCCCTAGCAATCAGGACAATGCCCTAGAGACTGACCATATATTATATGATCAACGCCCAAGCCTCCTCTCCACCCAAGCTAGGACCAGGGAGGGCCATGCAGTGGCTGCTGATGACTCAGCAGATAGACCTATAGGCTCCCCCAAATCCCCCAACCTTAGCTCACAAGGATGGTAAGGTTGCAAACACTAATGGCACTAACGAGTCTGAGCGGGACTCAAACCCCCGACCGGCAAACACCAGGCAGAGACGTTACCAATCAGGCCACAGGAAAGTAATTGTTTTATTTACAACACTTATAGTTAAAAACAAACACGTTGGTTTCCAATATGGTTCTTATGAAAGTATACTTTCATAATAGTTCTGAACTATGAACCAATTTTGCAGCTTTATCCTACAGACGGTGTAAAAATAAACCAAATTAAACTATTCGATCTTAGTTCCAATTTCTAAATAGTTCCATAGTTTTTGTCCATACAATTTTAGAAAGCGTAGTATTTTCAATACCCTAGTAAGTTAAAAAATCGGTAACATATCTTCCTTTGCTCCAGTAAAAGAAATATTTAAACCCTTTACTTTTGTCGGGAAAATATATTGATTTTCGTGCAGATATCCTAGGAAAACAGACAGTATATTCTAATATTATGTACTGGGTTATTTAATGCAATCCGGAAAACTGAGTTTGAATTGAATGTCCTTATCCAAATCCCCGACATAAATATATGCTCTTAATTCTTCTGAACAATATTCTTCGCAATTTCTCTCTCTCTCTCTCTTTCTCTCTCACTCTCAGTATATAGATATATAAAGACATAAACACACACACACACATATATATATATATAAATATATATATATAATATATATATATATATATATATATATATATATATATATATATATATATATATATATATCTTTTTAGCACACTCTCTCATCTCTATAATTCTATAATATAAGCCTCTCTCTCTCTCTCTCTCTCTCTCTCTCTCTCTCTCTCTCTCTCTCTCTCTCCTCTCTCTCTCTCTCTCATCTGTAACAAGCTTCTCGTCCCTGTCCAAGACTTTTCCATCCGAACTATAACAGCGTAAAACCACCACTCAAATAAGGGGATCATCTCAGCCCAGAGGCTATACGACCCCTCCCAAGAAATTGGCTGTTGCTCCTATTGTAGGATTTGGGAGTCAGGAGGCAATCCTCCAAGAAAACTGGCCCAATATCCTCCAAGAAAACTGCCAATTCGGAGAGAACGCGCCCGGCTCTCTTTCTCGCTCATCTGAGCCCGAGAT
>NC_090745.1:96734575-96744575 GCF_036898095.1 Palaemon carinicauda
TATGAGATTAAAAAGAATTGGAATTTTTCCATCTCTTTTCAGTTTTTTTCTGTTACCAAATATTTTCATAGTTTGTCCAGGACAGTCAGTAAAATTGATTTTGGGTAATTGTGATTACGCCATACGGACAATGTTAAGTAAATATTCATCTATCTCGCTCCTGGACGACAAAAAAAAAGAAAAAAAAACATATATATATATATATATATATATATATATATATATATATATATATATATATATATATACTGTACTGTATATATATATATATATATATATATATATATATATATATATATATATATATATATATATATATATATGAAGAAAGTATCTTAAAAATTTTTAATATGTCGTTATATACTAGATATCAAGCGAAAACCCCCCTAAAAAACTATTTAAAATTTCCATATCTGAAAACTCTACCGTAAGAGTTTAAATTATTAACAACTGCAAGTCCGGATAAAAGGGACAGGGACGAAGAGTCACGGGAATAAGCAAGAGAAACCTTTGACGTTCCATGTGGAAATATTACATAGCATGCCAAGGACTTTACAATGGGTTTCATATCCTATTAGAAAACGAGAAAAATAAAATACGATTTCCTATCATGTGATATTGATAGCACGACAGAAATGCAGGTAGAGACAATATCACATAGTGAGAGAAAATCGGCAATGCCCAAGTTACGGTAAACAACTCTCAAGACATTGAGAGAGAACTGAAACTAATAATGGAGAGCGAAGCATTTTATCGAATGTTTCTGTCCGGGAATGGAAGGAGATACGCCAGCCTCCAAAGGCTATATATATTTTTCTTAAATAATGTCCTCTTTAGAGCAGACCATTTGCTACTCCAATTGGCTACACTTTATACCATATGATGTGTAAGGTAGTACATACATGCATACATAAATTCTTTTTGGTCAGTGTAATGTGATAAATTTCTTTGTAAAACGGTTCTGCAAATATCGCTTATTTTTGCAGTTATTGTGGAAGAAATTGGTGTGAATGAAATTTAGAGACGCATTTATCAAATTCATCATCGAGTTGTTACTTTCTCGTGAAGGTCAGAATTTTCCTCATTTGTCATATCACGTCTTGGTTTTGATAAGGTGTCCTTGCATTACGCGACGCTGTTGTTTACGCTGCTGACGACACACTTATTATTATTATTATTATTACTTGCTAAGCTACAACCCTAGTTGGAAAAGTAGAATGCTATAAGCCCTAGGGCCCCAACAGGGAAAATAGCCCAGTGAGGAAAGGAAACAAGGAAAAATAATATATTTTAAGAACAATGACATTTAAATAAATATTTCCTATATAAACTATGAAAAGTTTAACAAACCAAGAGGAAGAGAAACGAGATAGAATAGTGTGCTTGAGTGTAGCCTCAAGCAAGAGAACTCTAACCCAAGACAGGGGAAGACCATGGTACAGAGGCTATGGCACTACCCAAGACTAGAGAACAATGGTTTTATTTTGGAGTTTCCTTCTCCTAGAAGAGCTGCTTACCATAGCTAAAGAGTCTCTTCTACCCTTACCAAGAGGAAAGTAGCCACTGAACAGTTAGAGTACAGTAGTTAACCCTTGGGTGAAGAAGAATTGTTGAGTCTTTGGACCCTGCAGGTTATGATCAGTTCAACCATATCTTTTTCAGAAATAGCTCACTGTTTAACGTTTTGATTTCATTCAAATGGGTCAAAGTATAAATCTATAAAACCACTTAATTAGGTTTTAATACTGTCCTAAATTAACCTACAGATACTGAAGCAGATCTCAATATATCAAGAATGAGTTGGCGAAATTCTGTGTGGTTTACTATTCTATAAGAATCTCCTTGATAAAATTTCAATAGAATCTTACGACTTTAATATTCCGTCCCTAAAACTTTATCCACAACTTTGTGTGGGAGGACATGTCAAGATCCCTGGTAAAATCCACCTTTCAACTGCTTTATGGACTTTCCACAACTGATAAAATCCAAATCAGATTGCCTCTATCTGCCTCTGGACAATGGCATGTTAAGTTCTCCTGGGTGTATAGCCAAGTCATAAATCCAATATAAGGTTAGGCGTGGCTGTTAATACTTGACAGCACCCAGCAAGAGCAGCTGTAGCAAAAAAAAAAAAAAAAAAAAAAAAAAAAAAAAAAAAAAAAAAAAAAAAAAACGTCAGACATAATCGCCTTTGAAAATGTTGAAAGTAGCTGTAGATATTAGATTGGACGCTACTACTCGGTTTTCTTGTTCTTCTTTTGCTTGCTCTTTTCCCATTTTGCAGGGGGTAAGCACGGTTGTCTTCTTTCTGAAGGACTTTGCTTTGGCTTTGGGTTAGAGTTGGACCGTAGTCCCAATCGGCTGTCCTGCCTGACATTGCTTAGACCCTGGGAGCGTATGATCATGTGCTATACCGCTCAGTTTTCTATTTGTTTTATATTAAAAGCCAGAATGAGATTTGAATAATGAATATGAATCTAAATGGTTGGCGTAGATCCTCCTCGGTTAAGAAAAAAAATAGTCGTAATAGAAGCTCTATTACGACTTTAGAGAGAGAGAGAGAGAGAGAGAGAGAGAGAGAGAGAGAGAGAGAGAGAGAGAGAGAGAGAGAGATTTTACATATATTTACTTGTGTGTGACACTGATGCCTACTTTTCGAAGCATTCGGATCCACATCAGAAATGCCCACGAAAAAAAGGCATACGTAGAGATCCTTTAATCTACAGATAAAGCCTTTATTTATTCTAGTTACTAGCTTCAACTGTTTCCACCTACTCCTCGTGTCAGGACCATTGGTTAACATTAAAATATATTTTACTTTCGCTTCCATTTTCTTATTAGCATCGGAGCCGGAAATATCGGTTGACATATAACTAATCATGAATCAACTACACCGACGATAAAATCTTGCGGCCTGCAACCCCATCCTTCAGACATGCTGACACCTAGAATGCTCATGTGCATACATATAGATATAAATAAATTTATATACATATATATAATATATATATACATATATATGTATATATATACATATATGTATATATACATACATATACACATGTGTATATATATATATATATATATATATATATATATATATATATATATATATATATATATATATATATATATATATATATGTGTGTGTGTGTGTGTGTGTGTGTGTGTGTGTGTATATAGAGATAGATAGATATAGAGAAGGAAAGAGGGAGAGAAATAGAAACCTTGGTAGTCATACAAGAACGAGATCAAGATCCATGATCTTTGCAAAGGCTAAAAGTTAATGCAATTCACCTGGTCAGAGAGAGAGAGAGAGAGAGAGAGAGAGAGAGAGAGAGAGAGAGAGAGAGAAATGGAAACTCGCCCACTCTCCACTTCTGAATTAAGCTGATAAGAAACCCGAAAGTGCCACTGCCGCTCATTAGAAGAAAAAAGCTGCTCATAAAAACTTCTCGAAACTCGGAAACAGAAGAAAAGAGATCTTCCTCATTTCCCATTTCATGCAATATTCCAGAAACATTGGTTCATTAGGGAGGAAAATAATTTTACCCGCTCTGGTATGCGTCGACAAAAGGGCCTGAAAGACGCACTGAGTATGAAATGAACTTGAGAATATGTTAGTCGAAGTTTCAGATTAAAGAAACTTAAACGTGTAGTAGGTTGGCCAGGACACCAGCCACCTGTTGAGATACTACCGCTAAAGAGTAATGGGGTCTTTGGACTGGCCAGATAGTACTACATTGGATCCATTTTCTTATACGTGTAGTAGGTTAGTAGGTTGGCCAGGACACCAGCCACCCGTTGAAATACTACTGCTAAGGAGTTATGGGGTCTTTTGACTGGCCAGACAGTACTACATTGGATCCTTCTCTCTGGTTATTTTTCATTTTCCCTTTGCCTACACACACACCGAATAGTCTGGCCTATTCTTTACATATTCTCCTCTGTCCTCATATACCTGACAACAATGAGATTACTAAACAATTCTTCTTCACCCAAGGGGTTACTGAACTGTAATTGTTCAGTGGCCACTTTCTTGTTGGTAAGTGTAGAAGAAACTCTTTAGCTCTGGTAAGCAGCCATTCTAGGAGAAGGACACTCCAAAATCAAACCTTTGTTCTCTAGTCTTGGGTAGTGCCATAGCCTCTGTACCATGGTGCTCTAGTCTTGGGTAGTGCCATAGCCTCTGTACCATGGTCTTCCAGTCTTGGGCTAGAGTTCTCTTGCTTGAGGGCACAATTGGGCATACTATTCTATTCTATTTCTCTTCCTCATGTTTTGTTACAGTTTTTTTTATAGTTTATATAGGAGATATTTATTGTAATGTTGCTGTTCTTAAAATATTTTATTTTTCCTTGTTTCCTATCCTCATTGGGCTATTTTCCTTGTTGGAGCCCCTGGGCTTATAGCATCTTGCTTTTCCAACTAGGGTTGTAGCTTAGCAACTATTATTATTATTATTATTATTATTTATTATTATTATTATTATTATTATTATTATTATTAATAAAATAATAATAATAATGATAATATTAATAATAATAATAATCGTACTCTACGTTTTTTATATTTACTGGCATTTTTTTTTTATTAAATTTCAGTGGTTCACTTTGTTCAGGTCCATTTGCTGATTACAGTAGAGTAAAAATTACGGCACCATTACAATTGAATATAAACCATTATCATTATTATCCTATGCAGCCTAATGGTTAATGGCCTTACCTACTTATAAAAAAAAAAAATAGTAGCCTCCGGATGTGAGGAGCATATTTGTGACCGTCTCAGGAAATTACTATAGTACTCTTGGCATAATACGTTCTTCGACTCCCAAAAGTAACGCTTAAAAATTATCCTACATAAGCTGGCACACCGGAAGATGTTATATAATACATGCTGCGCTTAAAAAAAAAAGTTGGTAGGCCTGGTTGGTAGGGTGTGGATGCCATATATGATCTTGGTTATTATATTCTATTTTTCAATGTAATATAAATTACTCAGTCATATTATGTTTATATATTTTGAGGAGGTTGTGATATGAGGATACGTAACTCGCAGTCATTCATTAGCTATGGTTTTTTCAATATTTATTACATTATGGTAACTTAATCCAATATTGTTAGTGTGTTTTCGAAGGTCCATTGCAGAGCAATATTGTATGCCGTATTGGGTTTTATTTCTGAACAAAAAGGTAGAAATATAACGGAACAGTTATCATATATATATATATATATATGTATATATATATATATATATATATATATATATATATATATATATATATATATATATATATAGAATATATATATATATATAGAATATATATATATATATATATAGAATATATATATATATATATATATATATATATATATATATATAGAATATATATATATATATATATATATATATATATATATATATATATATATATATATATATATATATATATGTGTGTGTGTGTGTGTATGTATAAATACAATATATATATATATATATATATATATATATATATATATATATATATATATATACATATATATATATGCACACATATATATATATGTATGTATATATATATATATATATATATATATATATATATATATATATATACATATACATATATACACACACAAATATATATATATCGATGCATGTATGAGGCCGTTGGTTTGTTCACAGTAATAGCGCCTAAGACTAGTAACCAGGCATACCAACCCTACCGAGACGATTTTTGATCTGGTAGCATACATCATTCTGTTCATTTAGCCATATTTCGCACCAAACCCTGACGATACTTTTGGGAGATATAGCACTTGGTAGTTAATCGAATGTGTTGGATCGCAAATCAGTTAAGAGGAAAGCTTGGGTCTTATAACCACATCCTAACAAGAATCCCTGGGAACTTATCACTCCTGCAAATACCAACAGTCTTCTTATGCGTCATTCCAGATGAAATATCAAACAGAATCACGAGAAGTAAGTTTCATTTCAAAACCTTTAAAAAAACATGAAAATAACAACCAAAGTTTCATTTCAAAACCTTTAAAAAAACATGAAAATAACAACCAAAGTTTCATTTCAAAACCTTTAAAAAAACATGAAAATAACAACCAAAGTTTCATTTCAAAACCTTTAAAAAAACATGAAAATAACAACCAAAGTTTCATTTCAAAACCTTTAAAAAACATGAAAATAACAACTAAAGTTTCATTTCAAAACCTTTAAAAAAACATGAAAATAACAACCAAAGTTTCATTTCAAAACCTTTAAAAAACATGAATATAACTACCAAAGTTTCATTTCAAAACCTTTAAAAACATGAAAATAACAACCAAAGTTTCATTTCAAAACCTTTAAAAAAAACATGAAAATAACTACCAGAGTTTCATTTCAAAACCTTTAAAAAAACATGAAAATAACAACCAAAGTTTTATTTCAAAACCTTTAAAAAAACACGAAAATAACAACCAAAGTTTCATTTCAAAACCATTAAAAAAACACGAAAATAACAACCAAAGTTTCATTTCAAAACCATTAAAAAAACACGAAAATAACAACCAAAGTTTCATTTCAAAACCTTTAAAAAAACACGAAAATAACAACCAAAGTTTCTTTTCAAAACCTTTAAAAAACATGAAAATTACAACCAAAGTTTCATTTCAAAACCTTTAAAAAAACATGAAAATAACAACCAAAGTTTCATTTCAAAACCTTTAAAAAAACATGAAAATAACAACCAAAGTTTCCTTTCAAAACCTTTAAAAAAACATGAAAATAACAACCAAAGTTTCATTTCAAAACCTTTAAAAAAACATGAAAATAACAACCAAAGTTTCATTTCAAAACCTTTAAAAAAACATGAAAATAACAACCAAAGTTTCCTTTCAAAACCTTTAAAAAAAACATGAAAATAACAACCAAAGTTTCATTTCAAAACCTTTAAAACAAACATGAAAATAACAACCAAAGTTTCATTTCAAAACCTTTAAAAAACATGAAAATAACAACCAAAGTTTCATTTCAAAACCTTTAAAAAACATGAAAATAACAACCAAAGTTTCATTTCAAAACCTTTAAAAAACATGAAAATAACAACCAAAGTTTCATTTCAAAACCTTTAAAAAAACATGAAAATAACAACCAAAGTTTCATTTCAAAACCTTTAAAAAAACATGAAAATAACAACCAAAGTTTCATTTCAAAACCTTTAAAAAAACATGAAAATAACTACCAAAGTTTCATTTCAATACCTTTAAAAAAAGCATGAAAATAACAACCAAAAGTTTCATTTCAAAACCTTTAAAAAACATGAAAATAACAACCAAAGTTTCATTTCAAAACCTTTAAAAAAACATGAAAATAACAACCAAAGTTTCATTTCAAAACCTTTAAAAAAACATGAAAAAACTACCAAAGTTTCATTTCAATACCTTTAAAAAAAACATGAAAATAACAACCAAAGTTTCATTTCAAAACCTTTAAAAAACATGAAAATAACAACCAAAGTTTCATTTCAAAACCTTTAAAAAAACATGAAAATAACAACCAAAGTTTCATTTAAAAACCTTTAAAAACATGAAAATAACAACCAAAGTTTCATTTCAATACCTTTAAAGAGCATGAAAATAACATCCAAAGTTTCATTTCAAAACCTTTAAAAAAACATGAAAATAACTACCAAGACTTGAGACTCCTTCCAATCAAGGTGAAGGTGATGAAAAGTTCAGTGACGTAGTGATGCTGTTTATCCGCATCACTGACGGGAATAGAGTCCATCTGCTGACGTCATACGATTACCTACGAAAACGAACCTAATCTCTGAGAGCGAGAAAACAAGAGATTAACTTACTATCGCGAAGAGAGAAATATTTGCTGATCCAGATACTATTCTGCCACTTGATATTCAAAATACGCCTCTCTCGCACTTGGCACTGCTTTGTCACAGCACCAAAATCCTCTTAGTTCTCAGCAAATTTGTTTGATTTATCGCTGTGACGATGTTTTGTCATCGCTTCCATAAAACGAAGCCTGAAATCGTGTTGTTTCATTCGAAAAAGGTATCGTGATTTTGTGTTTATTCTATTTATTCAAAGACAGAGGGATTAACACTTTCCATGAGTTGAACATTTTTACGAAAAAATTTGTCACTTTCTATTCTAATTCATGAGCACATTATAGTTATATCTGTAATTTTTATGTCGAAATCATTAAATCGGACAAAAGAAACATTATCTTTTTCTTTGTTTCTTGTACCTTTATACCGCCCAGAAACAGCAGAGCGTCAAATTGATATTAATAAAATAAAGAAACAAAAAATTAATATATAAATGTTACGTAGAAACATATATTTCCTTTATATACTATAAATAACACATTTATTTAAGAATAAGTTTATTTCTTATCTTTTATTCTGGTTTTATATATATATATATATATATATATATATATATATATATATATATATATATATATATATATATATATATATATATATATATATATATATATATATAAAATACTGCTTAAGTTTGCATTAAATCATCATGAACCAAATCTCTTTTTACCTGCCAAATTATATCCTTTTCAAGACCTTGCCAGTTAATGATGCCTTAAATTACGCCTAAAATATCTTACAAGTCATTTTTCCTCATTCTCATCTCTGAATAATTTATTTTTTTGCCCCTGCCATGCCAATTATTTTCACAAATACACCCTCCAAGACAAATTTGCTCTTTTATCCACTAATAAATCGGGGATTCACACCAACAAATCGTGGTTTGGTAGAATATCATGTTGGGAACAATCTCGGTGAATGAAGCAAAATATTTGTAACTTGTAATTTCTGACATTATTCTTTACCCAATTTGAGGATCATCGCATGCACTCTTCTGAATATCTATTATTATTATTATTATTATTATTATTATTATTATTATTATTATTATTATTATTATTATTATTATTATGATTATTATGATTATTATTATTATTATTATCATCATTATCATTTTATCATTATTTTATTATCTAATTATTATTATTATTATTATATTTATCATTATTATTATTACAAACTAAGCTACAACCCTACTTGAAAAATCAGGTTTCTATGAGGCCAAGGGCTCCAACAGGGACCCTAGCTAGTAGTTCCGGTGCTATTCACACTTCCTTTACACAAAAAGACATATAAAATATATTTAACTAAAATCCCCTTCATTACTTTTTGCTCTACACGACACCTAAGCTTTACATTTTCATAGCAGCGGTAATGTAGTGTATAATATTAGCACTAAGATAACATTCCTATGGCATGACCCGTTTTATATCAACACTTTGAAAATCTCTCGAATAAATTTCAACAGAATCATTTAATGAAGTAAATCCATCATCAAAACTTATTGCCAACACTTCAAATGTCAAATTTAGTACTCTATTAAGTTACATTCTATTAAAACTACACTTTCATGAAAATTCATATCAATCAAAGGTTTAAAGGTTTAAAGGTCGCTCATGAATGGCAGAGGCAAGGGGCAGTGACATTGCCCTAGCAATTAGGACAATACCCTAGAAACTGACCATATATTATATGATCATCGCCCAAGACTCCTCTCCACCCAAGCTAGGACCAGGGAGGGCCAGGCAGTGGCTGCTGATGACTCAGCAGATAGACCTATAGGCTCCCCCAAACCCCCCAACCTTAGCTCACAAGGATGGTAAGGTTACAGACACTAATGGCACTAACGAGTCAGAGCGGGACTCGAACCCCCGACTGGCAAACACCAGGCCGAGACGTTACCAATCAGGCCACAGCAAAGTAATTGTTTTATTTACAACACTTACAGTTAAAAACAAACACGTTGATTTCCGATAAGGTTCTTATGAAAGTATACTTTCATAATAGTTCTGAACCATGAACCAATTATGCAGTTTTATCCTACTGATGGTGTAACGATAAATCAAATTAAACTATTCGATCTTAGTACCAATTTCTAAA
>NC_090745.1:96754575-96762075 GCF_036898095.1 Palaemon carinicauda
GGTGAGCTGTGATTCTGAGGTAATTTTTTTTATTTTTTTTTATTTTCCAGTTCGTGCCACAAAATGTCACGACTTGCCACGACAAATTCGTGGCAAAAAGTCGTGCAAGTGTCAGCCTGGCATTAAGTCTTAGAAAATGGTTCTTACACTATATGTACAATAGCATTCGGCGTGCTGCAAATCTTATTCCCTCTCATAATTATATCATGTTTAAAATCTCAATGATCTGCGCTGGGAATGGTCAATGATTTTCTATCCCAGACTCCAAAGAAAAAAGGAAAATTGGAACATCTGTAGGAATCCGTGCACATTTATGGCATACCAAACTCATTACTTTACGAACGTTATTTTTTGAAATATCACAATCAGGTTTTAGGAGTGATCTGGCGCATTGATTACTAGTTTCTACTGTATAATTATTTTTAGAATAACTGAATATTAAACTCTAGGAATACGGACGGTAAAATTGATAAAATTAACTCAGAGGATTATTCAAGACAAGAAAGTAAAAGTTCTTCCCTCATCTAGGTTCATGACTTCTGCAGCCACACAAGTAGAACTTTAAAGCTTTTGTTCCCTCAACATCGTGGCTTTATTTCCGACGCCATGTCAGGTCAAAGACCGCTGAAAAAAAGATTATTTTCTTCTGAATAAATATAATTTCACTGACTATAAAGTAATAAAACTGAACAACAGTAATGATAACAATAGATAGCATACAAAGGGAAGAATCTTGCAAAAAGAATAATGCACATGAGCAAAAGTGCCAGAAGACTTCTGTAATTTCGAGTCTGTAGATAAGCAATATTATGGCCATTAAAAGCGACAATCAACGAACTGAAAATGAGTTGCGAATTAGAAGGACGAGATAAAAGTTAAAGTGTAAGGAGCGATAAACACTAAAACGGATAACAGGGCGCCTAGCCACGATCAAAACAGCTTCAGTGAAAAACCTATTACAAATGAAGGAAGAAAGATAACAGAAAGCTTATCGCTTTTAAACCATTAGCGTGTGAGGGAAAGAGGAAATGCATAGTAGTTTCATGCATAAGCAAGTTGAGAGAGAGAGAGAGAGAGAGAGAGAGAGAGAGAGAGAGAGAGAGAGAGACTTTTCTGATATTACTAAAAATAGGCAATATTAGCTTTGACGCTTCAAACTATAAAAATTATTTTATTATTATTATCATTATGGAATACCTAAAAACAAAGCATTATTCGGCTACCTTCTCCGTCTCCATCTCCATAATATGGTATTGGGGAATTCAAGGAAGACTCGAATATGACCAAACATTGCCCAAAAGAATTATGGAATAATAACCGAGATAAATATATATCATCATCTCGAGAGTTGAAAACAAGAGCTTAGACTACTACTGCTACTACTACTACATCATCATCATCATCATCATCATCATCATCATCATCATAATAATAATAATAATAATAATAATATTTGACAAATGGGAATTGTACCAAAATACACAAATAAAGATCTAGAAGTAGCAAAAAATAAACAATCTACTTACGGGTGTTTAATGGCTCAGGTCGTAAAACACGATTCTTACATTATATGTACGGGTCACTACAATAGCACCTCGAGTACTGGAAATCTCGTTCCCTTTCATAATTCTATCATGTTTAAAATCTCAACGATCTGCCCTGGAAATGGTCAATGATATCCTATTCCAGACTCCAGAGAAAGAATGGCAATTAGAAAACCTGTAGGATCCGTGAACACTTATGGAATCTCCAAACTCATTACTTACGAACATTTGTCTTGGAAAATTACAATCAGGTTTTAGGAGTGATCAGGCGCATTAATTATTAATTCTACTGTATAATTATTTTTTACAATAACTGAATAACTCAAATTAAAACTAAACTCTAGGTATACGGACGATAAAATTGATGAAATTAATTCAGAGGATTTTTCAGGACAAGAAAGTAAAATTTCTTCCCTCATCTACGGTCAGGACGTCTGCAGCCACAAAAGTGGCGTTTTGTAGCTTTTGTTCCATCAACACCATGGCTCTATTTTCAATGCATGGCGCATTGAAAATAAAGCCATGGTGTTGATGGATAAACAGCTGAAAAATATGATTATTTTCTGAATAAACATAATTTCACTGACTTATAGTACTAAAACTATGAACAACAGTAATGATAACAATAGATAGCATACATAGCGAAGATTCCTACAAAAAGACAAAAAAAAAAAAAAAAAAAAAAAAAAAAATGCACATGAGAAAACAAAAGCAGAATCTGCAATTTCGAGTTTAAAGATAAGCAACATTAAGGCCATTAAAAGAGACAATCAAGGAACGGAAAATGAGTTGCGAATTAGAGGGACCAAATAGAAGTTAAATGGTAGGAAGCGATAAACACTGAAATGGATAACACGGCGCCTAGGCACGATCAAAACAGCTTCAGTGAAAAACCCACTACAAATGGAGGAAGAAAGATAAAGATTATCGCTTCTCAAACATTAGCGTGTGAGCGAAAGGGGAAATGCGTAGTAGTTTTATGCATAAGCAAGTTGAGAGAGAGAGAGAGAGAGAGAGAGAGAGAGAGAGAGAGAGAGAGATTTTCTGATATTACTAAAAAAAAAGTGCACTTTGCAGTGTTAGGCAATACGGTGTTGAAAGCTTTGACATGAAACTATACAAATTTTTATCATCATTATGGAATGATAATATCGAATATCTAAAAAGAAAGGTTTATTCATCTACAATCTCAGTCTCCATCTCTCCTTAATAAATATGGTATTGGGGAATTTAAGAAAGCCTCGAATTTGACCCAACATTGGCCAAAAGAATTATGGGATAATAACCGAGATAATTATATAATATTAACTCGAGAGTTGAAAGCAAGAGCTTAGACTTGGACAACAACAACAACAACAACAGCTACTACTACTACTACTACTACTACTACTACTACTACTACTACTACTACTACTAAATCAAATAATAATGATAATAAAATAATAATAATAATAATAATAATAATAATAATAATAATAATAATAATAGTATTTGGCAAATAGGAATCCTACCAAAATACACAAAAATAATCAACTCAGGGGGTGTTTAATGACTTAAAAATGGTTCTTACATTATATGTACGGCTCACTACAATGGCACCTCGAGTAATGGTAATCTTGTTCCCTTTCATAATTATATTATGTTTAAAATCTCAATGATCTGCCCTGGAAATGGTCAATGATATTCTATTCCAGACTCCAGAGTAAGGAGGAGAATTGGAACATCTGTCGGAATCCGTGCACATTTATAGCATCTCCATATTCTACTTTACGAACCTTAGTCTTGGAAAATAACAACCAGGTTTTAGGAGTAATCCGGCGCATTAATTATTAGTTTCTACTGTATAATTATTTTTAGAATAACTGAATAACTCAACTAAAACTAAACTTTAGGTATACAGACGATAAAATTTATGAAATTAATTCAGAGGAATTTTCAGGACAAGAAATTAAAATTTCTTCCCTCATCTACGGTCAGGACGTCTGCAGCCACACAAGTGGCGTTTTGGAGCTTTCGTTCCATTAACACCATGGCCTGTTTTTTCGACGCCATGTCAGGTCAAGGATAGCTGAAAATTATGATTATTTTCTGAATATATATAATTTCACTGATTATAAAATAATAACACTATGAACAACAGTGAGGATAACAGAAGATAGCATATATAGCGAAGAATCTTTCAAGAAGACAAAAAGAGAAATGCACATAAGAAAAAAAAAAAAGCTGGATCTGCAATTTCGAGTCTGTAGATAAGCAACATTATGGCCATTAAAAGCGACAATCAAGGAACCGAAAATGAGTTGCGAATTAGAGGGACCAGATAAAAGTTAAAGTGTAGGGAGCGATAAACACTGAAATGGATAACAAGGCGCCTATCCACGGTCAAAACAGCTTCAGTGAAAAACCTATTACAAATAGAGGAAGAAAGATAACAGAAAGCTTATCGCTTTTAAACCATTAGCGTGTGAGGGAAAGGGGAAATGCATAGTACTTTTATGCATAGGAGAGTTGAGAGAGAGAGAGAGAGAGAGAGAGAGAGAGAGAGAGAGAGAGAGAGAGAGAGAGAGAGCTAGCTTTTCTGATATTACTAAAAAAAGTACACTTTGTAGTGTTAGGCAATATGGTGTTAAAAGCCTTGATGCTTAAAACTATAAAAACTATTTTATTATTATCATTATTGAATATTATTATGGAATATATAAAACGCCTAAAACTATAAGAATTACTTTAATGTTATCATAATTATCGAATAAATAAATCAATCGATACCTTATCAATTACCATAATAATTTAATGAAATAGTAAAATCCAAGTGAAAGCCTTTGCCTTATTCAATCTTTAAATATTTGCCAGAATATATTAGAACAAGTTTTATATTATACAATAACTTGTGTCTTTTTTACCTGCAATCGTAGAGATCCACAGCATCAATTTCATTGCTGAATTTGAAAAATGAGAGAAAAAGACATTTCGAATATCGCATGGCTGGATGTGACATTTTCCAGGTAATGACATTTTGTTTTCAAAATTACATTTTCTTTTCAGGAGAGAGAGAGAGAGAGAGAGAGAGAGAGAGAGAGAGAGAGAGAGAGAGAGAGAGAGAGAGAGAGAGAGAGAGAGAGAGAATAACTAATCTTAAATGATTTCCAGAAAAAGAAAATATTTTATATTTTCTCTCCTGGTAATAGACATATGCCTCAGGTCTTCTGAAGGCTATTTAACTTTTTCATGGACTATTATTCTCTTTTATGGTTTTAAATTGAAATTCCTTTTATTCTTTATGTATAACAAATGATTTGGGCGTCATTTACCTTCGATGTCAGGATGCCAGAACACTCAAAATCAATCAATCAATCAAGTAAAGTAATGAGACATTCTAGCGGTTAATGGCAATGACCGATGAACTGGGCACGCATGCCAAATGACCTTTGTCTTTCAACATCTCCATCAATAAATCTTTTTTCCAACAGAATTATTGACAGCTTTGATTGGAACGCCCTAGCATCCTAGACTACTTTTAAGCCAAGCATGACCCAACTTTGTCTAGAGAGACATTTGAACAAAGATTCCTGATACGAAAAGATAATTCCATGAATGAATGCAGAAGTTAAAAAATATAAACTGAAGGGACTATTCAAGGGTAAGAGCACAAACATAAATCAATACTCAATTATAAAAACAAATATCTGTTGGAAAATATAATTCAAATCTAAAAAGTTAAATGCTTAACCAGACCATACTATTAGATTTAAATTCAATATATGTCCATTTAATACTGAATTCTATATCAATATTCATAGGATTTATCAAATAAATGGGAAAGACGATTTGAATTTATTTCTGGATCTGTGAAAAACAGCCTCAAAATACAAATCATTAAAACATTTGAACGGAAAATACCCCCATTAATTCATTTATAATATAATCATTCTTTTCTCCAGAAATAACCAAATAAAACAAATTACCAATAAATTCATGAAAACTATGCATATGATAACAATACCCAAGATTTCCTAAAAGAAAAAGAAAAGTTATCCGATGGAACACATTATTATTATTATTATTATTATTATTATTATTACTACTTGCTAAGCTACAATCCTGGTTGGAAAAGCAGGATGCTATAAGCCAGAGGGATCCAACAGGGAAAATAGTTCAGTGAGGAAAGGAAACAACGAAACACTATAAAGCGAATAATCCCTTAAAAAAAAAAAAAAAAAAAAAAAAAAAAAAAACTAATAATGAAACAGCAAGGCCTACGCCAAATACAAATGGAGCCACAATAAGCGACGGCACCTGGGAACTAAATTGTACACCAGGTTCACATACTTGATAGCGATCAGCAGTAAAAAGGGTACTAAGGAATTAAGCTCTGAGCGCAAACTACCGTTTACTGCTTTTTGTTTCCACGTTCGTTGAGCCAGTGCTACAGGTGGAGCGCTTAACCCTGATTACTGGTTGTAACGAAACCTGCTGAAAATATACATGCAACATAGTAGTTCCCTTTACATATACAGTATGTGTGTATATATATATATATATATATATATATATATATATATATATATATATATATATATATATTAAATTATATATATATATATATATATATATATATATATATATATATATATTATATATATATATATATTTTACATATATATTATATTATATATATACACATACATATATATAAGATAAATATATATATATAGATATATATATATATATATATATATATATATATATATATATATATATATATATATATATATATATATATAAACATATATATATTATTATATATACATATATATATTCTATATCATATATACATATATTCTATATATATATATATATATATATATATATATATATATATATATATATATACAGTAAATATATATATCATATTATTTATACACATATATATTACATATATCCACACACACACATATATAATATCATTTCCATACAAACGCATACTGTACAGTATCGCACATACACGTACACGCATATACTTGAACATGGTGAAATTCTTCGTGTATCTCCATGAGAGCAAATCTTTGTTAGTCAGGGCCACCCATACTAGGTTGGTTTGCTGTGAGCTATCAGACAAAAGTTCCCACCATCACCAATTCACAGCGACCAACGTGGTAATGAAAATATGCAAAATACAGACTAAAGACATGTCTGAGGCCTTTGTCCGGTAGTGGTCTGGAAATGGGTGTCTTTGCTGTTGTTATATATATATATATATATATATATATATATATATATATATATATATATATATATATATATATATATATATATATATATATATATATATATATATAACCACCTCATCTGATAAGTAATCAACATACAATAACTTAAATACGAGGATGTAAAGACGAATTTCTATCAATGCAATAATTGGACAAGAAAAGGCCGAGGGTCTTACCATTGTTAGTAAACGATAGACTATAAATTTAAACTTTTCGGCAAGTTGGAAGAGGCTGTTGTTGTTGGATAAGACTTGCCTTCTACCATTTAGGGCAATCCATAAAATAGGCGGAAGACACTAAGCAGCAAGGGGAAAAAAATGGTGGCCACTGGACCATCCTGATTCACAAGAGCCATTATCTTGTTAACACCAACTATTTTCACCTGCAAATCTTCAGAAGAATTCAGTACGTTGTTTCTCCAAAAACACGCCATTAGAAAACTCCCCAAATGGCTAGAATTCTCTGGTCTATTTTTTTTCAAATAGCAATGCGAGATTAAAAAAAAAAAAAAAACAATAAGAAAAAAAAAACAATTAGCAAATGCTAAAGCAAAAAAAAAGTTGGGCCCATTAGAGAATTGGAAGTGTTTGTTTTCGCAAGTTAAATATTCTATACTAGTGCACCCGAGCACCAATAATGACGTCTAAATATTTAGATGCATATACACAGACACGCACGCGCGCACA
>NC_090745.1:96779575-96783917 GCF_036898095.1 Palaemon carinicauda
AATTTTAATACTCGGCAAATTTTAATTGCTTTTTCTCATCTGTAAGTTACCCACTCGGTTATGAATTAATTTTAATACTCGACAAAATTTAATTGCTTTCTCTCATCTGCAAGATACCCACTTAGTGTTATAAATTAATTTTAATATTCGACAAAATTTAATTGCTTTCTCTCATCTGTAAGTTACCCACTCAGTTATGAATTAATTCTAATACTCGACAAATTTCAATTGCTTTCTCACATCTGTAAGTTACCCACTCAGTGTTATAAATTAATTTTAATACTCGGCAAATTTTAATTGCTTTCTCTCATCTGTAAGTTACCCACTCGGTTATGAATTAATTTTAATACTCGACAAAATTTAATTGCTTTCTCTCATCTGCAAGATACCCACTTAGTGTTATAAATTAATTTTAATATTCGACAAAATTTAATTGCTTTCTCTCATCTGTAAGTTACCCACTCAGTTATGAATTAATTCTAATACTCGACAAATTTCAATTGCTTTCTCACATCTGTAAGTTACCCACTCAGTGTTATAAATTAATTTTGATACTCTACAAATTTCAATTGCTTTCTCTCATCTGTAAGTTACCCGCTCAGTGTTATAAATTAATTTTAGTACTCAATTTTTTTCCCACTATTTTCTGTTATTTTTTTCTAGTCTTTTATCCAGTGAAACATAATTGATGCAACGAAGCATCTTCTCATCATCCAATCCCTCTTTTCCAAGCTCCTCTTTGCTTGTAGAACATATCATCAAACCCGCGGAAGGAATAGTAGCAAAAAGTGGGTAATGCGTCATCTTGTCTAGTATTTTATCGCCTCTTGGGGGACCCAACGCAGATTTCTTTATAGAGATGATGGAAGGCTTCATCGCTGGGGGAGGGATCCTCAATCTGCACCACTTATGAAAGGCTATGAGTCATCTGGTGATATACAAGAGAGAAAGAGCACAGCAAAGCATTAAGTGGTATAAAGGAGTCTTTTTATAGTTTATTTAAGACATATTTGTTTTTGATGTTGTTAATAGTTTATATATGACATGTCTGTTTTGACGTTGTTACTTATTTTAGAATGATTTATTGTTAATTTGTTCTCTTCATTTATTTATTTCCTTATTTCCTTTCCTCACTGGGTTATTTTTCCCTGTTGGAGCCCCTGGGCTTATAGCATCTTGCTTTTCCAACAAGGGTTGTAGCTTAGATAGTAGTAATAATAATAATAATAATAATAATAATAGCGGAATTACTCAACTTTTCTAAATATTAAAACAGTCCGTGTCGCTCTCCATACCATTGAGATTGCTGGATCTGCTTTACGTGCATGTCTCTTTCATTATTCTTCGTTCTATTCATATTTGCTTTTCTTTTTTACTATAATTTACATAATATGCTTTGACGCCCACTTTCCATCGTCTATGACCTTTGTCCTTCAACTCAACTTTGCTCTTTACTATTCTCTAGTCTAGTCTTGGGAAAGTATTAAATCGTCCTGCGTGAGACTAAGGAAACGAGGCAAATGTGTTTTTGTACAAGATAACTTTGAGAAGAATATTGCAAATGACGATGCAATCATAAAATTTTACACATTTCTTTTTCACGTGATGCTAATAAAATCTGGCTAATTGGCCAATTGAAAATCTAAGATGTTGGCCATTTTTCAGGATGGCTACCAAATTAGAGACCCGAAGTTAATGTTTCGCTTAGAAGTATATGCAGTTGTCCGATTCGCATAACTGATTTGCACATTGAAAAATGACATATTTTTTAAAGAATTTATTATTTATAAGGCAAAGGGACACATATTTTTCAAGATCTTACCACTCTCAAAATGTTCACTAGATTGTCGGTTTTTCATTTTATAAGGTTTTCACCACAATGTTCAAACCATGCCACTAGTCCTCCAGTGGGTACCGATCACATACACAGATGCAAAGTGATGTGCAGGGGAGTAATGACTGTAAGCATTTGCATCTTCCTTTGTAGCCTTTATAATAAGAACACTTTGTCAGTTCTCAACAACTTGCTGCAATAGGGGATAGTGTCGTCCAACATATCGTCCATGTTTCTCATTCCAGTATCCACCCCTATTCAGCAGAACTGCTTGTATCTGGATTGAAGATGGTTGCCTGGCCATCGATGATCATAGTATTGAAGGCCATACCCTTTGTGTGTTATTTAAGGGCTACCTGTGTTGTTGCAATTGAGTTGTATGGCCTCTGCTCGCAGATAGGAGCGCGAAATTTATTCTTGCTTCATCTATAATAGCAGCTGCGTTTGATTTATTGTACACGAGGACAACGAATCTCTCCAACATCTGCAAGTCAGTATCACGAATCAATATTGGATACTGGCTGAGATTAGTTCATGTTTCAGAAACATCATCAAATACGTTCCAAGTCTGCCATGCAGATTTCTTCCCTTTCCCACAGAGAGCAGACACGACCTCACATCCAGTGAACTCCTGAAAGTAATAGATCCCACTATCTTTCTCAAGAGTTGTTGCAGAAACAACCGCATGGACTGGAATCCATCGAATCTTTGATCCTTGGCTGAATGCGATTCACATTTTCTCTAAACTCATTTTCTGTTAGGATAGCAGCACAATATTATTAATAATAGACTTTCTCCCATCAGCCGTTGCATCCCTGACACATACATATGCCTAATGTGCTACTAATGGCATCTTCTGGTTATGTGATGATGACTGCGCTTGTCATCTCTGCTTCACACATCTCCACAAGCAAGTGAAACAACTTAGTCTTGTTGCTTTCATCACGAAGGAAGGGGTTTTCCCCTAGGCTTTATTCCATACATATTCAAAAAGCTACAATTTTTAAATTCATCAGTTCTCCGGTTTAAAGGTTAAATCAGAAAAGAAAATATGGATTTAGGCAATATAGCCCAACGCTGGGGTTTGTGAGGTCATTCAGCTCCCATAAAACAAGAACAATGTTAAAGTAAAGGAACGCCGCAAACATCCTTTTTCAAGTAATGCCTATATTGTCTCATTGTTCCCCAAAAAGTATACTGATGGTACTACCTCTGTACAGGGGTATATTATCTATTCCTTTGCGACCAGTTCTTACTACCCGTTCCTGGTTCATTTGGTTTTGCTTGTCATTTTTTGGTCGGAACCGCAGGCTGTGATAAACTATTTGTTGTTGTTATTGTAGATTGCCTAGCCCTTGTGACTAAGCACGGGCACTTGCAATTCTGCAGCCCGTAGGTGCTGATATTATTTTAAATAGAAAGCTAACATGAAACCACTCCTTGCAAGCGGAAAAGTAGCAAGAAATATTAACATATAAATGTACACGATTACAATCTAGATGTGTTTATGCGTACCCTTTTATACTTATAGCAACACAACCATTTGAAATATCAGAGTCGAAAGCTTACACTATTCATTATTCAACATTACTTTCTTATCCAAAGATAAATTTCCTTTGTTGCAGGAAAAATAAAAAAAAAAACATCTTCCACATCTTGTGTTCTATTATAAGTCCGTTTTCATTCCGGCCATAGTTTTGGTGACCAGAATTTTGCTTCGAGTCGCTGGAAAAAGGTTCTTACAATGTAAAGGCCTTTTCATTCATCGCTAGTACACATACAAGAAAACAAAAATATGTATATTTACATACATGCATGTATACAACAATAACAAAGGCAGCCGTTTCTAGTCCACTGCAGGACAAAGGCCTCAGACATGTCCTTATTCATGTCTGGCGTTTGGCCAGTTTTCATATAATTATAGATAAATAGATAGATAGATAGATAGATAGATAGATAGACAGATAGATAGATAGATAGATCCATAGATAAATATAGATAGTTAGATAGATATGACACTGATGAGCTCCGTCAATAAATAGTTAAGGAGAAACGAGGAGTGCGCTGCACATCGTAATTGCATCCTGGCAATTTAGATGGTAAGCTTTCTACCAGCTTTGCAACTTCAACACTTTCTAGTGCATGGGGAATTAGTAAGGATTTCCCCAATTAACTGCACGGCGTAATGAATACCGACTGAGCCATCTGAAAGTTAAATAGACAAATCCGAGTAGGAAATGGGGGATTATATCTATTCTGGTTGATGCTCCTAATGCATATGAGAGAGAGAGAGAGAGAGAGAGAGAGAGAGAGAGAGAGAGAGAGAGAGAGAGAGAGAGAGAGAGAGGTTATAATAAAAAGGTCAAGATTATCCTGAACAAAACTTAGAGAGAGAGAGAGAGAGAGAGAGAGAGAGAGAGAGAGAGAGAGAGAGAGAGAGAGAGAGAGAGAGAGAGAGAGAGAGAGAGAGGTTATAATAAAAAGGTCAAGATTATCCTGAAACAAAAA
>NC_090745.1:96784417-96786917 GCF_036898095.1 Palaemon carinicauda
GGGGGGGAGGGGAATTTTCACGATGTAGGATTCTTCGGAATTTATTCGTATTTTTCCACTTCTCTGAATGTCTTAATCCAGATGAATTATCCATCACGAAATTTTATTCTATTTGACGTCTGTTTTATCTTACTTCATCCATGAAATAGTGCGGTTTTTTTTTTTTTTTTTATTTATTCATACTGTGACTTCCAGTTACGGTGCAAGCCAAAATAGACACAGCTTCTTCTTCTTCTTCTTCTTCCTAAAAAAATTCTAGTGAACAAATAACTCGTGAAAAAGAGAAAATATGATTTAAACATAATTAGTAAAACGCAGCTGAAAAAAGGGCCACTCGGATTATTACATACAAGTGTGTGTCAGGAAAAGAATGAATTAATATACTCTATTTCTGAAGAGAGAGAGAGAGAGAGAGAGAGAGAGAGAGAGAGAGAGAGAGATCGTCCATTAACATACTAACCTGGTTGAGTGATGTAAATCGTAAAAAAAGGAGAAAATTTAACTTCAAAATACAAATAGTGATTTTCACATAACTTTTACAGATGACGAAAAAGTGACATCGTTATTCCAAATAAATTGATCAATTAGATCTGATCTCTCAATTGTCTTATTCATGCACGTGTTCTCTATATATCTTTACATATTTTAAAATAACGATTTTTTCCCATTATCAAAAGGACGTATGGCATGAAAAGCCATATTAACAAAGGACTGAAGAATTCCACGAGAATTGCTCTAATCGATATTCTCTTTTGAAAGCCATGTCCTTGTTTAACTTGAAACATACTACACCATATATCCACAGATTCGAGAACCTTTAAGAATTAAACGGATATTGCCGGCTGGGTCGGAGCGTAGCAATTTCACTAGGGTGAAATATGGCTCGTTTTCTCGTAGATTCTACGCCAGGCGATTTGGAGTTACCGGAGGGAAAGGAAAAAGATGGATTTTCTGGGACCATTAACAGGTTGGCTTTACGCATTTTTCAATGTTTTTTTCACGATATAGGATTCTTCAGAAATTATTTCGTATTTTTCAATTTTCTTATACTTTCATTTATAAATGTCTTAATCCAAGTGATTTATTCATCAGGAAATCGTAATTCTATTTGATGTGTGTTTCATCTTACTATTTCCATGAAATATAGTGCAATGTTTTTTTTCTTAATTTTTATTTATACTGTGGCTTTCAGTTCATGAACGGTGAAAGCCAAAATAGACACAGCTTCTTCCCCCCCCCCCCCCAAAGGTAAGCACATATTCGTGAAAAGGAGAAAATGTCCATGCCAGGATGCCAGATGACACATAATCAATCAATCAATCAATCTTTCAGAGTTTATTAGTAAAACACAGCTAAAAAAAATAAATAAAAAGACAGCCTCTCGGTTTATTACATACAAGAAGTGTGTGTCATTACACGAATGCATTAATATACTCTATTTCTAAGGAGAGAGAGAGAGAGAGAGAGAGAGAGAGAGAGAGAGAGAGAGAGAGAGAGAGAGAGAGAGAGAGATCGTCCATTAACATACTAACCTGGTTGAGTAATGTAAATCGTAAAAAAAGGAGAAAATTTAACTTCAAAATACCAATAGTGATTTTCACATAACTATTACAGATGACGAAAAAGAGACATCGTTATTCCAATAAATTGATCAATTAATCTGATCTGCCAATTTTCTTATTCAGGCACGAGTTAACTGTATATCTTTACAAATTTTAAAATAAAGATTTTTTCCCATTTAAAGAGGACATATCGCATGAAAAGCCAAATTAACAAAGGACTGAAGAATTCCACGAGAATTGCTCTAATTGATATTCTCTTTTGAAAGCCATGTCCTTGTTTAACTTGAAACATACAACCCCATATATCCCCAGATTCGAGAACCTTTAAAAATTAAACGGATATAACCGGCTGGGTCTGAACGTAGCAATTTCACAAGGGTGAAATATGGCTCGTTTTCTCGTAGATTCTACGCCAGGCGATTTGGAGTTACCGGAGGGAAAGGAAAACGATGGATTTTGGGACCATTAACAGGCTGGCTTTACGTAGTTTTTCAATGCTTTTTTTTTTGGAGGGGGGGAGGGTGATTTCACGATATAGGATTCTTCAGAAATTATTTTTTATTTTTTCACTTTTCACATACTTTCATTTAGAAATGTCGTAATCCAGATCAATCATCCATCACGAATTCTATTCTATAATAAATGCCTTGATCCAAGTGATTTATTCATCAGGAAATCGTAATTCTATTTGATGTGCATTTCATCTTACTATTTCCATGAAATATAGTGCAATGTTTTTTTTTCTTATTTTTTATTTATACTGTGGCTTTTAGTTCATGGACGGTGCAAGCCAAAATAAACGCAGCTCCCCCCCCCCACCCCAAAAAAAGTGACCACATATTCGTGAAAAAGAGAAAATATCGATACCAGGATGCCAGAGAACACATAATCAATAAATCTTTCAAAGATGATTAGTAAAACGCAGCTTAAAAAGAAAG
>NC_090745.1:96791917-96804417 GCF_036898095.1 Palaemon carinicauda
AACCAAGTGTAGAAATTCACCGTTAATTACAAGGTTACAATAAATAGAAGCTAAAACAATTGCTACCTTTGGCAATAACAAAAACTCACGGTAATTATTAGATTAGCCATTATAAAAAAACCACAGTAATTACTAGGTTAACCAAGAGTAAAAATTCACCGTTAATTACTAGGTTACGATAAATAGAAGCTACAGCAATTGCTACCACTGGCAATAACAAAAACTCACGGTAATTACTAGAATAGCCAATGTAAAAAAAAAAAACAGTAATTACCAGGTTAACCAGGAGTAAAAATTCACCGTTAATTACTAGGTTACGATAAATAGAAGCTACAGCAATTGCTACCTTTGGCAATAACAAAAACTCACGGTAATTATTAGATTAGCCAATATAAAAAACAGTAATTACTAGGTTAACTAAGAGTAAAAATTCACCGTTAATTACTAGGTTACAATAAATAGAAGCTACAACGATTGTTATCTTTGGCAATCACGAAAACTCACGGTAATTATTAGATTAGCCAATGTAAAAGAAAAAAAAACTAATTACCAGGTTAACCAAGAGTAAAAATTCACCGTTAATTACTAGGTTACAATAAATAGAAGCTACAACAATTGCTACTTTTGGCAATAACAAAAACTCACGGTAGTTATTAGATTAGCCAATGTAAAAAAAAAAAAAAAAAAAAAAAAAAAACAGTAATTACTATGTTATACGACAGTGAAAAAAAAATCACCGTAATTACTAGGTTGTGCAATAGCAGTAATCACTGGGTTGGCTAATCATAAAAATTAATACGGCAACTAATAGCGAATATCACATCAACCACGAGGCAAGGCAATACCAATGATTATAACTACTTATCCTCGTGACAGGAACGTACTTAATCGACAATATACCAATATCCATAATCATTTCAGCATCTCTTAAATTAATAACATGATTCAGATATTCCAATATCAAAGTTAACACAATTGACTTCAATTTATATTAGTACTGAGTGTTCTACTGCGTCTACTCTACTTGGAAATACCACTTATTGCTGTGATAATTGCTCTTCAACTATCCTGAATTTAATTAACAATCCCAAACTCCAGATAACTAATAGTCTTGATTATTACCTCCGCCAACAAAGTTGGAAGGAGATTATGTTTTACTTCCTGTTTTATTTGCGTGTGTGTGTTTGTTTATGAACAGCTCCCAGGCCAAAATTAAAATCGTAGAGTAATGAAACTTGCAGGGATTAATTGTTATATTAGGGGCTGAAAATAACGAAATTTTGGAATGTCAAGGTCACGGTCAAGGAAAATGTCCAATTCACATAATCAGCCATAATGTTGGACATTGATGTCACAGAGACTTCAAACTTGGTTCATATTTGAGTGTATGAAAATCCACGGCAATTAATACATGCCAAGGTCAAAGGTCAAAGTCTAGGTCAAGCCAAACGTCGAGAAATAAGCTGCCCGGTGGATGTCTGCGCTCTACTGAGTGTCCCTCTAGTTATATTAACAGTTGAACGGGGCGAACAATGTTTACAAAATAAAACAAGACCTGAATCTAGGCACATGCTTGCGGGAAAATTTCTGTATATGGAAATAGTAGGTAAAAAAAAATATGCAAATGCTTGGTAATATCATGAATGCACGACATACAAATGATAATATCATTAGTCTGTTTCGATGGGTGATATCAACCAACTCGGTAGCATCTGTGTGATCACCTAATCAGCCGGTATTAATTTAATTACTGTGCAATGTTACACTGTGGCACCACTAACGAGATTTTCTGAAAAATCATTAATAGCCTGATTGGTCAGTACAACAAACCTGATTGCCGCACAAATAGGGAAGATTTCCATTCTAAATAAAAACACTGTAATGCCTTTTCTTTGTTCTAAAGCAGAACACTAGAACGGACATTCTGTAGAGCGCATACCTTCGCCTATATAAGTTTGTACTACGCCTTTGAATTAAGTATATTTTGGCCATAGTTACATGAAAATCAGATAAAAAATTTACCACTTTATAGCAGAAAGACAATTTTGACCTTTTTGTGATCTTAACCTTTGACTCGATCACTATCAAAATCTAATTTAATTATCCTTTTATCATGGTCAATCATCCCAACAAATTTTATGAAATTTGGTCAAATAGTTTTTAAGTTAAGCGAATCACAAACAAACGAACATACAAGCCTAAATTAATAAATATAAATACACATAACAAAACATAACCTTCACAACGAACGTTGCAAAGGTACGAACACTCGATACTGTTACAATACTAACATAAGAGACAAAATCAAATAAAATGTTACCTGGTGACGTAGAGGAGGTCGATTAAATGGAAAAGACCATTAGCTTCCGGGAGCCTCGTTAATTGGTCTTTATTAGTAGCTCATTAGCGCCATGTCTGAGTTTCAAGAGGCAATTAACCTGAACTCATAAATACTTAAAATGTTATATATCATGCAGATAAAATTTAACTCGCTTAATATTCTTAAGTATCTATTAAGTATAAGGTTTTATATATATATATATATATATATATATATATATATATATATATATATATATATATATATATATATATATATATATATATACATACATATATATATATACAGTATATATATATATATATATATATATATGTATATATATATACATATATATATATACACAGTATATATATATATAGTATATATATATATATATATATATATATATATATATATATATATATATATAACGGATTTTGAGCGAAGCGAAAAATCTATTTTTGGGTGAGATAGCCATGTCGTCCTGATGGAAGTTCCTATAGGGTAGCTTCCTAGGGTATATTACAACTACGGCGATATTCCCAGAGAATTTACCTTAAGGTACCAGAATTCTAACTCCTGGAGCGAGTATCCCTCGTGAAAGGGATATCGCGACATATCAGAGGACGTATTCTAGACACGTCACATGGCAATCTACGACCTGAACAGAGATTCGTCTCGTAGGAGGGAGATTGACGAGATACGAATTCGGGAAAGAAAAAGGGGAGCCGCTCCCAAGGCTTCCCTATCCCCCGATTCGTATGCGTGCCTGGCGCCAATCCTGGCGCCATCTGTATTCCTTGTAGCGTACACGAGGTGCTACAGATACTGTATGTAGGGAGGGGTCCTACAGCCCTTTCTTAGAAAGGCAAGGGCGGGTCCATCAGGACGACATGGCTATCTCACCCAAAAATAGATTTTTCGCTTCGCTCAAAATCCGTTTTTTGGGCTCAAGCCATGTCGTCCTGATGGAAGTGTACCAGAGCATTACTGTATCTGTGGATTCTCAGAACGTGCCGTACTCCCCGGAGATATTTATTCCCGGTCGACTAGACCTAGAGACCTAAGATGTTACCGTTATACATCTTTTCAACTAACTATAAACTATGTTAGAGCTTCCTGCCCCCTACAGGGAAGAGTCCTACTAGACTCTGGAAAGTCTCGAAGAGTACATATATCTATGTATGAATACCAGGCAAGCTAATATAGTGGTCTCGCCCTATATTAAGTAAAGCATAGTTTGTAAAGGACCACTGCGTCAATATGAAATATCGACCAGTTTTCCGCACAATACTTGTATTGGCCAAAGGTTTTATATCCGCATAGGAGGAAAACCAATGCAACATAGCTTGCATAAAGGAACAATTCTATTAGAATTATCCCAGATAAGGTACATAGAATGAATGCTCAATTATACCAATAAATTGACACAGGTGAAGGAGACGCAAGGTTCTCAAGAACAAGCTTATTGACAGACAATAAACAGACAGGTTAACCACAATTATACATATATATATAAGAAGAGGATAACCCAAAACTTTAAGCATAAGTATGATAGTAAACAGGGCTTGTTTGTCTGAAAGAAAAACATTAGATGCCACTTTTAAGATACCGAGGTATCAAAGTCATAAAAGCCTGTATTACAAATCAATGACATTAGCGTTAGAAACGCTCGGCACACATGTCTGCACTTATGCTAGGTTCACCTTCGGAAATGGAACAGTCTGGATGGGCAACACAGTGCCCTCACTTAGTTTGTAGTACAGTATGTAACTACACACTCACCCTGGAATTAATCGTCCCAATTAAGACCACTGTTCCTCGCAGAGTTAAACAGTAGGGTTAACACCGCGACCCACTGCTACCACAGATCTCTTTTAGTTCCTCTACTTGCTTCGCATAGTGGCGAAAGAACACTCTGGAAGACTTCCAGCCAGTGTATGAACGGAGATGTTCAAAATCCATGCAATTAAAGAAATTTAAGAATGAGGCAACTTTCCTCGGATCGTGACCTGCGGGTGTATTGTCAGGATCCGCTCTGCGAATAAAATATGTGATTTTTGCACTGAGTTGATTCAGAGATAAATTTGAGCCTGATGTTTCTCCCCTGAATAGTTGACCACCCTTGAAGTCTGAAGTTCTATGAAGATAGACCTTTAGGCATTCTACTGGACATAGAGATGCATCTTCTTTCAGAGGGCAGATTCTCCAGGGACCCCACCTGTTGGTGGGTAACTCATTCTTGGCGAGAAACGTAGGATCCGGAAACAGGTTCAGTTCTTCCCCATCCAGGAACTGAACACGACCTGCCTCTCTCGAGAGGCTACAATTTCACTAACCCTGGCCCCGGACGCGAGTGCAAATTAGGAAAATAACTTTTTGTGTCAAATCCTTTAACGCACATTCTTCATTGCTCAACAGAGAAGCGAAATGAAGAACTTGTCTAAAGACCATGAAATGGGCTTTGGAGGTGCTGAAGGTCTGAGCCTAGCACAGGCTTTCGGGACTTTATTAAAGATCTCGTTACCTAGGTCGACCTGGAAGGCATATAGAATGGGTCTTGTCAAAGCAGACTTACACGCTGAAATCGTGTTCGCTGCCAACCCTTGACCATGGAGGTGGGGAAAAAAGATAAGCAGAAGTCTGTCAAGATCTCCTGCGGAATCTTCGCCTTGACAAAAGGCCACCCATTTTCTCCAAGATGACTCATATTGCCTTCTAGTAGATTTGCATTTATATTCCTCAATGAAGTCTATACTGGCTTTCAAAATCCCGAAACGCTTTCTCACCGCTAGGGAGAGAAAATCATGAACTGCAGGGTCCGGGTTTTCTGTAATGAAGCGCAGACAGTTGACTTCTGGACTCGCTGGGTCAGAACTGGATCTGGTAGTGGTACAAACTTCAGCTACAGTTCCAATGCCAGGAGGAACCACACGCTGTTCGGCCACTTGTGGGCCACTATTGCCGCTACCCTTTGAAGGATCTCAGTTTGTTGAGGACCCTCAACAGAAGGTTGTGAGGAGGGAACAGATAAATCTTGGACCATCTGTTCCAGTCGAGGGACATCGCGTCCACTGCTTCCGCTAAGGGGTCCTCGTACGGGGCACGTACAGGGGCAACTTCTTGTTGTCTTTCGTCGCAAAGAGGTCTATCTGCAGTTCTGGGACTGATTCAGAATGAAGGAGAATGATCCTGCGTCTAAGGACCATTCCGACTCTATCGGTGTGAACCTGGATAGAGCGTCCGCTGTCACATTGCGGACTCCTTGAAGGTGAACTGCCGACAGGTACCACTTCTTCTTTTCCGCCAATCGGAAGACGGCCAACATCACCTGGTTGAGAGGTGGTGACCTCGATCCTTGTCGATTCAAGTATCTTACAACTACCTCGCTGTCTATTACCACTTTATGTGGAACGAATGACGCGGGGAGACTTTCTTTAAGGTAAGGAGCACTGCCCTAGCTTCTAGAAAGTTTTATGAGAAAGGTCTTGAATAGCCTGGACCAAGTCCCCTGGACTTTTTTCCGATGAGAGTGACCTCCCCATCCCTCCTTTGAGGCGTCTGAGTGAATCGTCACCGACGGGGGAGGTGGCTGAAGAAGAACCTGACTTCTTTAGATGTCTGGCTTGGGACCAAGGCCTGAGAAGAGTACTTAGCCGAAGCGGCTGGTCTTCTCAGATCTCTTCACGCGTTTGATGCATAACTTCTCCAAACTCCGATTGCATCCTTTAGCTGTGCTCTTAGCACTGGGTCTGTCACCGAAGCAAACTGGAGAGAGCGCAGTACTCTCTCCTGCTCGTGTCTTGATATCCTTTCGGAATCTTGAAGTCTCTTGACAGAACCCGCTATCTCCTTCCTTTTCTTCGCTGGGGTGGAGAAACGGTGTGACAAAAGGTCCCAGTGGATCTTAGCCACTGGAACTTTTGAGATGGAGAAAGTCGAGACTTTTTCTGTTGATCTTGAAGCCTAGGTACTCTAGGAACTGGATCACTGACTGGAAGCTTGCAAGCATTCTGTCTCGGATGCTGCCCACACCAACCAGTCGTCCAGGTAGGCTACTACCTGAATTCCCTTTAGGCGAAATTGTTTGAGAGCTACGCTCGCAAGCTTCGTAAAAATCCTTGGGGCTATGTTTAGCCCGAATGGCATGGCTCCGAAGGCGTATAGTCTTCGCTGTAGCCTGAACCCTAGGTAGGGGGAGAGTCGATGGCTAATTGGAATGTGCCAGTAGGCATCTGACAAGTCTATAGAGACGGAATATGCCCTCTTGGGCAGTAAGGTCCTTATGTGTTGCAGTGTTAGCATTTTGAATTTGCAATTCACTATGAACTTGTTAAGTGGCGACAAGTCCAGAATGACTCTGAGCTTTTCCGAGTCTTTCTTGGGAACACAAAACAGCCTCCCTTAGAAATTGATGGGCTTCACCCTTTTTCTCCAACCGTTCTTGAACGTACTCCTCCATAACGGGGGTGGAGTGTTGGAAAAAACCGAAGGTACGGGGGTGGAGTGCTGTACCAGCTCCCGCCCAATCCATTCTTGAGTAGGCTGTGGGCCCAGGGATCGAAGGTCCACCGATCCCGAAATTTCAGAAGTCTCCCTCCTACCGGTATCACCTCACTTGGACTGCCGTCCTGAGGTCTTGCCTTCCTGACCACGACCACCCCTGAATCCCCTTCCCCTTGAGGGGCGTCTAGACGAGCCTCTGGCTGCTCCTCTAGGCTTTGCTCGGAAGGAAGTAGACTGCCCTTCGAACGCTGGGGTGAATGCCGTGGACTGTGTCGACACGGCCTGGGGTACCCACTGAAAGGTGGTCGGGGTTTGTGCCACGATCTGGGGCACTGGGGGCAATGGCAATTGCAGTTGCTGTTGCTGTCTAAGAGGCTTGGCTGGCCGAGACGGTAGCCTAGTCCTCATAGTCTTCCTCTTTGGTTGAGGACCCTCATCCGGGGAAGACTTTCTTTTGATAGCCAGGTCCCACTTCTGGAGAAGGTTTCTATTCTCCAAGGTGGCTTTATCAAAAACTTCTTTGACCAAGTCGGTAGGGAAAAAGGTCTTTTCACCAAATGTTGGAGGAGATTAGTTTCTTTAGCTCGTGCCTCACTGTAGCCGAGGTAAACACGAACTCCCTACAAGCTCTCCTTGCCTTGACGAAGCCATAAAGGTCCTTCGTCACTGTGGCCAGATGAGGCTTGGCCACTACCATGAACATTTCATGGACCTTGGGGTCACTTGCCATCGTCTCAAGAGTAGTCTGAAGAGACATTGAGGCAGTCAGTCTTTCTTTTGTATCGAGCTCACTTCGCAAAAGAAAGTCAGACAGCTTAGGGGGGTCCTTGCCGAACTGACGTCCGGCAATATCAGCCTCCAACTTTCCACTTAGAACGTAAGATGGACGTCCTTCCAATCTTTGTGGTCCATAGGCAGGGCCAGCGACAAGGGTTTACACTCCTCTAGGGAGGGGCAAGACTTGCCGGCCTCGATTGCTTTTAGTACAGCCAGAAACCCTTTCTGTAAAAAGGGGGAAGGCTCTAGTAGGCGAGGACACAAAGGAAGGGAGCTTCTTATTCAATGCAGCTACCTTTGAGTTAGAGAAGCCCCTCTCTTTCATCGAAGATGAAAGTAGAGCTTGAGCCTTAGCATGGTCATCACTATGACCTCCTTCGGCTCTGCCTCCTCCTTTGAAGCTGGTTCCTTCCTCAGCCGGACATAACAGTCCGGATATGGTGCCTTGCTGGGCCAGAATTCCACCCTCCAGGGGAACTGAGCCCAGCATATCCGAGATGACGATCTTTTCAGTCGTCATCGACATGTGCTCAGCATACCTCCATAGGTTAGCATCCGAGCACAAAGGAAGGTCTTTCACATTGAGCTTTTCTGGGGCCCATGTGATTCTGCAAGGCACTGCATTCGCAGTTCCATTGCAGCCGCCTTCTCCTGATTCTCCTTCTGCATTTGTTGGATCATTCCAACAATAGAAGAGAGGGCCTGTCCCAGCTCTACTGGGAGACCGGCCGATGTAGAGGGACTTGAACTTCATCCTGGGCTTCTGCAAGGAGGTCTTCCTCCTGACACCCGTCCACATCAGATATCCTGTCATTTAGCTGGATGTCTTGCATCGCGACCACGACTTCAGCATCCACCTGGATCTGAACTTAGGGGATCTCCTCTTGAGGCTGGGGAATCACTGCCTCAGCTGATGCCTTAGGGAAAAGATACGCCCTCATCTTCTCACTTGGAAGATAAGGGCCAGAAGTGTACTTTTGGAAGCCCCTTACCCAGGTACGAAGCTTCTTCCTAGCTATTTAAATGTCTCATTAATCAGGTTAGTGCACACAGTACATACCTGAGGGTCCCAATACCGGAGATCATCCTTGGAGACAGCGTATGCTGCGTGTCTCCTACAAAACTCATGTCCGCAGAGGTTCTTGCTGCTGACATTGCAGAAAGCACTTCCCCACTTCGGAGTGTCCTTCTGTAAAGAGAAGAAATTTCCATGAGTATCAAGTGAACTATGTATCACTGGATATGCATAGTATAGCATAACAATTCATAAATGAAAGACACACACTTGTGTTTCCCTCACAACCCATTGTTGCAGCCTTCCAGATAATAAAATCAAAAATGGTTTATCTCTACTAGAGTAACCAATGCAAGGTTTCCATAGGAAACAGGTGGAGCTCACACCTAGGCAATGATTTTAAAAATCCTGGATAATAGACGGGGAAGAACTCTGCTTCCTGTCTGAGGGCAACAGCAAAGGGCTGTGTAAGAAAACACAATAGTGTTAGAAGATACAGTGCTGTACCTAAACTTTTACTATAGTTTTCTTCTTACTGTATATGCTATACAGAAGAATACTAGTACAGTATAGGAGGATGTGTGCCGGCCTGCCTTTGCCGGCCGGCACACACCACAATTAGCTTTAAAGTATACTACTTAACAGCTATAGGGCGGCAGCCCTCTGGTTCAAATGCCTGTGCCGGCGGCAGCAGCTGCCGGCCAGCAACAGCCAGTGTTGGCCGGCAATGATTGCCGGCCAGCAACTACACAAGGTAGTACCCAGCTGCCGGCCACACTCTTGGTGACCGGCAGACAAGGACTGACATAAGCCGGCCGGCAAAGGTACAAGACCGATGCCAGCCGGCAGCAAAAGAACCAGAAGACTACCCCTGCCCGGCTGCCGGCCTCATAGGCCGGCAGCCGGCCTCATAGGCCGGCTGCCGGGACAGGTACAGCACTAGAAGAAAATAGAATGGATGCCGGGATAAGAGTGTACACAACCCCCCCAGCCCGGCAACCGAAAGAGTGCATATAAGGAAGGGGAGAAACTTAATTCAGGCTTCCTTGACCAATGCCGTCCGGCTCTGCCGGCAGGCATGGATGAGGGACCAAGAGAGGTCCGGGCAGCACTCGAAAACATAAGACCCTTGCCGTCCAGCGTCTCTGCCGGCCGGCAATGGGCTTAGTCAATCCAAATCCCAACCTATACTAGGTCCAGAAGTAGAATGACATATGGTACAGTAATACCCCTGCCGGCCAGCTCTGCCGGCCGGCAAGGTACAGTACAGTAATGGCTAGGCCATTACGGAGATAGAGGGGGAAGGGACAAGAGGGTCCTGCCAACCTTGCTTTAGTGACAGATCACCCGTAGCCAAGAACTCTGTCTTAGCCTAAGGGAGATCTAAGGGAAAGGGCCAGCGCAGTAGTATAATACCTGCCAGCTTCCAGAGCACCAAAGCAAGGAAGGCGTTGCAACTCCCAAGGGAAGATTTATCCTCCCCGAGAACAGCAACAGGACTTAGTCTGGTCGATCACACAAGAAGGAATCATAACTACAGAAACCTTCGACAGTGACCTAAGGGAGCTCAGCTCCCTTTGTAAGTGTTAGGTCAGCGAGGGAGACTCTGCCCCAAGCCAAACAACACGGACTCAGACTAAAAACTCTGTTGTTCTGACCCTCTTTGAACCAGACTCTGCTGGAACAGGAAGGTACAGTAACACCCTAGTATAGTTTTATCGAAAATAAATTCGGAAAAAACCACTTAGGGATAAGCCCAAGGCTTAAACAGAGGGAAAGGGATTGCATACCTTCTCCGAAGAAAAGAAAGCAACCGGGGAGTATGATAAAGTATACTAAGGCTCCATAAGCAATTAGCCTAGGCACCAAGAGAATCGATTACCTAATTCACCGAAACTCTCACGTATACAATCTTGGAAATATTCCACACAGTCTAACATGTATAAAATATAGCCTAAAGCTTCAATAAAATTTTAATTACACTCGGAAAAACCATAATCATGCATTAAGTACTAGGACCAAACGACTAGGCTACATGGCCTAGCGTAGGCCAGAATGGCGAATACTTCGCCAAATAATACTAAGCACGAAAGGAAATCCTATGTAAAGCTAAATAGCTAAATTTTATTAAGCAAAACAACCAGGAATGTCACTCTGACTAACTAATTTATACCTAGCGAGTGACAGTGTCCAGGACACCTCTGGTAGGCTACGGCTCTTGTATCAAAGATTAATCCTATTAATCACTCAAAATTTTACCAAGAGCCTACATTTATACATAACAGACACTATACTCAACTTATCCGAGGTCAACGAAGACGAAGAAGCCATGAAAAGCTGAATAAATCCAAGATTTGCGAGAAAAACAGGAAAAAACACCGAGTTGTTAAGCTACGCAAAAAGGAATACAGATGGCGCCAGGATTGGCGCCAGGCACGCATACGAATCGGGGGATAGGGAAGCCTTGGGAGCGGCTCCCCTTTTTCTTTCCCGAATTCGTATCTCGTCAATCTCCCTCCTACGAGACGAATCTCTGTTCAGGTCGTAGATTGCCATGTGACGTGTCTAGAATACGTCCTCTGATATGTCGCGATATCCCTTTCACGAGGGATACTCGCTCCAGGAGTTAGAATTCTGGTACCTTAAGGTAAATTCTCTGGGAATATCGCCGTAGTTGTAATATACCCTAGGAAGCTACCCTATAGGAACTTCCATCAGGACGACATGGCTTGAGCCCAAAAATATATATATATATATATATGCGTGTGTATATTTCTTACGTCCCGTGATGATCCAAGATAAAGTTAACACAACAGTCTCCCTGCGACATACGCCCCTTTACTCTGTCATCAAGTAACACTTCCGCAAAATTAACTCACCAACAGGACGTCGAACAAACTGACACGCACTACACCATTTACACATATGTTGCACGGACTCTCGTAACTCCTTGTTATTAATGACTTTTCTTTACAACTTTTCAGTGCAGCTGTCATTATACATAAGAGTCCTGCATTAGATATTTTGCCATTTTAGAATTACAGAATAAATGACTTCTGCAACTTATGACAGATAGGAAGCAAAAATGTAGTCCGTCTTTTAGCTGTCACATAAACTTTGGTTTGTGCAATTTCCTAAAGTACTGTGGAGAGAGAGAGAGAGAGAGAGAGAGAGAGAGAGAGAGAGAGAGAGAGAGAGAGAGAGAGAGAGAGAGAGAGAGAACATTTTAACAAAAAATGAAAATACGTTAACTTTTAAAGATTATGAAAACTGGGGACGAAACGAATACTGTGAATTAAAGAGAGGGAAGTAAACAACCTTAAAAAAATAATTACAAATAATGTATAAGCCGGCAATACTCTTTAGTTTACTATTCTTAATTTGATGAAGCGAACACAAGCAATAACCGCTAATGTCTTCTATATACTGCAACTTTCTTATTTTTTAGATTAATAATAATATCGCTACTAAAAACTATAAGAAAAAATAGTCTCAGAAACCTTAAACAATAATATCAGACATCACAAGTCAATACCTACTAAAAATGCATCAGCGGTCACAATCAAAATGAGACAAGGTACTCAGATTCATAAATTTAAATCACCAACAATTATATATGAGTCATGTGGCAATTAGATGAAATACTATTTACAATATGAACAATTAGAGATTTGTCAATTGTCCCAGGTGTTGTTTCTAAAGGGCATTGGAAATGATAATTTTTGTTTTAGAGTAAACAAACAGTTAATTACACCCTTTATCTTATGGTTTTAGATATCTGGGCAAGGGAAGTCTCTTGAGAATCCCTTGAAAATTATCATATATATATATATATATATATATATATATATATATATATATATATATATATATATACAC
>NC_090745.1:96814417-96824417 GCF_036898095.1 Palaemon carinicauda
CAATTCCTTGTACATGTGAGAGTGATTCCAGGAGTTGATTAAAGATAAGTCCCATATGATCAATGAAGATAATATTAAAAAGGTTACTGATTGATCGTCACATATTATGTACATCCGTGAAAAGGGGCAATACAGTACTAAAGTTGTGATGGTGTTGCATTCTCCCTTGCAGTTCGATCTTGATTTACCTCTGGGAGGCTAAATAAATAAATAAATAAATATAAACATATACATATATATATATATATGTATGTACATACATATATATATATATATATATATATATATATATATATAATATATATATATATATATATATATATGAACGAATACAATGACGACAATTGGGTTGAAGAGCTCCTAAGCGTTTCGAGGAAGGAACTAGCTTTTCTCAGTTTTTCCTTTTATACCATGGAGACCCGTGATATTTGGACTTTTTTGTTTTGTTTTCTTAGTTATTTTTATAGGTGACACTATTTTTGAATGCATTCATATACATCACGGTAAAACCGTGCATTACATGAAATCAGTCGTTAATTTTAACAGGCGGATTCAGTCGAGTTCATCCTATTAGTCATTATAACAGATGTTAAGCAAGTCTTACACGGTACATTTGTACTGTGCCTGAATAAAATCGAAAATTATCTAAAGAATAAAACAAAAGCTCACTTAAAAAGTTTTGTATCAATACTGAAGTAGTCAGCAAGACCTTTAAGATATTTGTTAGATATACGAGTTGTTGTGGTCTGGTGGTAACGTCCTTTCCTGGTTTTGCCAGACAGGGATTCAAGTCCCGCTCAAATTCGTTAGTTTCCTTGGTCGCTGCAACCATGCCATCCTTGTGAGCTAAGAATGGGGGGCTTGGGGAAGCCTATAGGTCTATCTGCTGAGTCATCAGCAGCAATTGCCTGGCCCTCGTTGTTCCTAGCTTGATTGGCTTAGGCGCTGATCATATGTAATATGGTCAGTCTTTAGGGCATTGTCCTGTTTTATATGAGCTATGTCACTGTTATGGTAGCAACAATGCAGACGTATTATACCTAAAAGGAATCTATAATGTTGATGCAATAGGAAAATGAATGCAACTTGGATTTTACAATGCATAAATATGATATTAATTTTTGAGGACGATGATAAAAGGCAGAGAGAATTAGTGCTTGAAAATAATATTAATGAATGCTAGCACGAACACTGGTATAAAAATAAAAGCTGTAAATGATGGTGGCCTGATTGAAGTCATTTTGCATGAAATAATAGAAATGTCAGATGTGATATGACAAGTCAAATGTCAGTAATAGATTTTGCAACAAGTCGGAAAATGAAAAGGCAGATTTGAGAAATGTCACATTGATGCAGATAAGTGGGTTAATTACTACGGCAGATATGAAATCATCACCACCATCATCATTATTATTATTATTATTATTATTATTATTATTATTATTATTATTATTATTATTATTATTATTATTATTATTATTATTACTATTTTCATTATCATTATTATTATTATCCTTATTATTATTGTTATTGTTATTGTTATTATTAGCTAAGCTACAACCCCAATTACAAATGCAGGATGCTATAAGCCAAAGGGATTCAACAGAAAAAAATAGCCCAGTGAAAAAAGGAAACAAGGAAATAAATAAACAGGAAGAGTAGCAATAAATAATTAACATAAAATATTTGAGAAACAGTAACAACAGTAGAATAAATCTTTCATATAGAAATTATAAAAAACATAAAAAAAAACAAGAGGAAGAGATACAAAATATAATAAAGAGGATCAGAAGAAAGTGTAACAAAGAGATATTGAGGAGAAAAAAAAAAAAAAAAAAAAAAAAAAAAAAACATGACTAATACTAGTTAAAACCTGACTAAAACTAATTCATTCGTCAAGGGTGTAGTTGTACATGTAAACAAAGAGAGATGTATGATCATGAAAAGTTTCGTTTGACAGTGCCAAAAGCAATAGTATTAAAAGGAATTTCCCTTGCAATGTTCAAAGGACACGCTCAGTACAATACAGTATATGCAGGGAGAGACTGGGTGGCTGAGTGTTATAGAGGTTTCATTTTGGTTTGTAGACTTAAACTCGATAATGAGATAATTCTCTTTAGACAGAGAATCTCCACACAGAAATGCGTAATAACTAAATAATAATAATAATAATAATAATAATAATAATAATAATAATAATAATAATAATAATAATAATAATAGTATCCTGTTTAAAGTCAGGTTTTTATCCTAATAATAATAATAATAATAATAATAATAATAATTTGTTTAAACTAAAGTTTTTATCATAATAACAACAACAACAACAACAACAACAAAAACAACAACAATAATAATAATAATAATAATGACAACAATAAATAATAATATTAAGAGCAATCAGAGATTTCTGACCTCCGCCAAAGGTTAAAGGAGTCATCCATAGTCTAAGATCTACCTGTGGTGGTAATTTCGTCAGAATCCGTCAATTTGTTTTGACATCTTTAAAGTGGCAAAAACTGCAAATCCGGAAATGGATCCAGATCATCTCCAAAATTTAAAGGGGTCGCCCATGACCTAAGGTCTACATGTGGTAAAAATTTCGCCAAAATCCGTTGATTGACGTTATCTTTAAAATAGCGAAAAATGCAGATCTGGTGCTAAAATCCAGATCCAGATCATGTCCAATATTCAATGTGGTCGTCCATGACCTAAGATCTATCTATGGTGAAAATTTCGTCAAAATCCGTTGCGTCGTTTTGACAAAATCCTGTCTGCAGACACACAAACCAATAAATAAATAAGCTAGAATCCGGATCCGGATCATCTTAAAAATTTAATGGGGTCGTCCATGACCTAAGATCTATCTGTGGTGAAAATATTGTCAAAATCCGTCCAGTAGTTTTGACGTAATCCTGTCCAAAGAAAGACACACGAAAAATGAGAATCAGGATCTAGTATCCGGATCCGGATCCGGATCAGCTCCAAAATTAAATGGGGCCGTTTATGTTCTCAGGTTTATATTCGGAAAAAATCTCATCAAAATCCATCGGTTAGTTTTGACGTAATCCTGTCCATGGACAAATAAATAAACCGACAATATCGCAATACCTCCTAGGCAGAGGTAATAATAATAATAATAATAATAATAATAATAATAATAATAATAATAATAATAATAATGATGATGATGATCTTGTTTTACGATCGGTTTTTATCCTTTTAAAGAGAATATTATGTTTTTTTATTAAAAGGAAGTATCACAACAGACTTCCCATGATCGTTTCAAGAGATGAAAGACATTACGGATAGCCTACATGGTTAGATCGGTCTTTGCCCTCAGCACCAACCACCCGTTGAGACACTACCGCTAGAGAGTTATGGGGCCTTTTGACTGGCTAGACAGTACTACATGGGATCCTTCTCTCTGGTTACGGTTCATTTTCCCTTTGCCTACACATACACCGAATAGCCTGGTCTATTCTTTATACATTTTCGTCTTTCCTCATACACCTGACAACACTGAAATTACTGCACTGTAATTGTTCAGTGGCTACTTTGCTCTTGGTGAGGGTACAAAAGAGACTTTAGCTATGGTAAGCAGCTCTTCTAGGAGATGGACACTTCAAAATAAAACCATTGTTCTCTAGTCTTGGGAAGTGTCATAGCCTCTGTGCCATAGTCTTCCACTGTCTTTGGTTAGAGTTCTCTTGTTTGAGGGTACTACTCAGCCACACTATTCTATCCTATTTCTCTTCCTCTGGTTTTGTTAAAGTTTGTTTAGTTTATATAGGAGATATTTAAATGGTGTTACTCCTCTTAAGATATTTTATTTTTCCTTGTTTCCTTTCTCACTGAGCTATTTTCCCTGTTGGAGCCCCTGGGCTTATAGCATTCTGCTTTTCCATCTAGGGTTGTAGCTTAGCAAGTAATAATAATAATAATAATAATAATAATGATAATAATAATAATAATAATAATAATAATAATAATAATAAAAAATAATAATAATAATAATAATTCCAAAGGTAATGGGAAGATATTTGTCGTATTCTTAATTAGATATGATCATAGAAGAAAATGTTTTCTCCCCCTAGAATCTAAATCCTTGCTGGTTTCTCTAAAGTAGGCTGATGCTCGAGACATATTAAAGCAGGTATGTGTGTGAGGGATGAATATTAATATGTTTGCTTATCAAAGCAAATAAGAGATTAATCACTATTTCGAAATATGTTTTAGCAAAGACTTTAATTCCTCCCGATGGCATTAGAGATTATTATCATTAAAAGGCAGGGGGAGGATTAATCAGATCTATGAAGCAGTAGAGATTAATGCATTAAAATGTATATATATATACATACTAACCTACAGTTAAAATATGTAAGTGAACACGTCTCCGTCTGTCTGTCTGTCTGTCTGTCTGTCTGTCTCTCTCTCTCTCTCTCTCTCTCTCTCTCTCTCCTCTCTCTCTCTCTCCTCTCTCTCTCCTCTCTCTCTCTCTCTCTCTCTCATAACTAAATTATACTAACCTACAGTTAAAAAATGTAAGTGAAAACACATACTCTCAACCCACCCCTCTCTCTCTCTCTCTCATTCTTCTTACAGTAACCCACAGTTAATAAATGTAAATGAAAACATTCTCTCTCTCTCTCTCTCTCTCTCTCCTCTCTCTTCTCCTCTCTCTCTCTCTCTCTCTCTCTCTCTCTCTCTCTCTCTCTCTCTCTTTATACTAAATTATACTAACCTACAGTTAAAAAATGTAGGTGAAAACACATACTCTCAACCCACCCTCTCTCTCTCTCTTTCTTTTTATAGTAACCCACAGTTAAAAATTGTAAGTGGAAAACATACTCTCTCTCTCTCTCTCTCTCTCTCTCTCTCTCTCTCCTCTCTCTCTCTCTCTCTCTCTCTCCTCTCTCTCTCTCTCTCTCTCTTTACTAAATTATACTAACCTACAGTTAAAAAATGTAAGTGAAAACACACTCTCAACCCACTCTCTCTCTTCCTTTTTATATAACCCACAGTTAATAAATGTACGTGAAAACGTGTTCTCTCTCTCTCTCTCTCTCCTCTCTCTCTCTCTCTCTCTCTCTCTCTCTCTCTCTCTCTCTCTCTCTCTCTCTCTCTCTCTCTCTCTCTCTCTCTCTATATATATATATATATATATATATATATATTATATATATATATATATATACTGTATATATATATATATATATACTAAATTATACTAACCTACAGTTAAAAAATGTAAGTGAAAACACACTCTCAACCCACTCTCTCTCTTCCTTTTTATATAACCCACAGTTAATAAATGTACGTGAAAACGTGTTCTCTCTCTCTCTCTCTCTCTCCTCTCCTCTCTCTCCTCTCTCTCTCTCTCTCTCCTCTCTCTCTCTCCTCTCTCTCTCTCTCCTCTATGTATATATATATATATATATATATATATATATATATATATATATATATACTGTATATATATACTAAATTATACTAACCTACAGTTAAAAAATGTAAGTGAAAACACATACTCTCAACCCACCCTCTCTCTCTCTCTCTCTTTCTTTTATAATAACCCACAGTTAATAAATATACGTGAAAACATTCTCTCTCTCTCTCTCTCCTCTCTCTCTCTCTCTCTCTCTCTCTCTCTCTCTCTCTCTCTCTCTCTCTCTCTCCTACAGTTTGTGGATGACGTTCCCGACTAAACTTTTCTACTTAGAAGCTTACTCCATGGCAAGAATCTGCATAACGGGATAGTAAAGAGTAGTATCCTCTGCGACAGACCCTTATTAAGATGCAAGTTCATCAGGTAACCTAATTTAAACAGTCAACTTTTCAAGATGAATAAAAAGTCGTACCAAAAAGACACATACAAAGGATTAAATAGAGAATATATCAAAACATTAGAAAAAAAAAATATCCTGAATTCACATTCGGAACACCATTCAAAATCAAGTCTACTACCATAGTTCATAATCAATATCTTAACATTCAAAATCTTGTTGAGCTATCTCATGTACAGACACAGATACAAATAGAAAGGCGTAGATAGTAATATAACATTTTAATTTAAGTAAACGGAAGTGACAAGACAAATCAGACAGAAGGAGAACCAGAAAGCTGATAATATGAATCCCAGTCTCAAGTTTCTCCTCGAGGATAAGAAGCAATAATACGAACAATATTACATTAAAGTAGTTCACTTACAAACCTAGTGCGGTAATATAAACCAGCCACTTCCTTCGGTTGAAGATTCTACATCCCATACGTCAATGGGGTTTAATCACCCCAGGAGGGATAATATGACACTGATAGATTATAAGATTTCTCTTTTATTAAATTCCCACACATTTATATATGAGAATCTATTACCAATAGACATAAATACAGTATCGGTCTTGCAAAAGTATTACCTAATATACATATGTACAGACATACACACAAGATTTATTTTCAAGTGGATTAATATCAAACAAACGAAATATAAACATAGATAGTGATCGAGTCAAAGATGTAAAGTATATACAAGTATTTTTATATCTACGTGAGTATGCTAAAAAAATACGCAAAAAAAGTACATATGCCTGTGCATATATACATACTTCTAAGGTCTTACGCAGACCCGAAAGCTGTTAAAGCTAGAATACAGTCAGCTAATTCTCCAGTCTAGTTTTTGATAAAGAAATAATTGTAGGATGCATTCATCTAACTTCTTGTTTTGTGTTGTATAAAGTTGTCTGCGCCCTTTTCGAATGTTCTCTATTTTATATTGAAGTACTAAGAAGTTTTTATCCAACACAAGAAAATTTATAAATAATCTCTTGGTTCTAATCGTAAAGTGTGTGTTGGGGGACCAAACTTAACTGCCACTACTCAAAGGTCTTTAACCCTTTCACAGCCATTGGTAACTTCGTCAAAATTTTAAGAAGGGAAACATCTTTTAAAATCACCTAACTATAGTAAGTAGGTATTCACTAGAAAGATCTTGATGAGAGCTTTCCAATAAACATCAACAAGACAGGGTTTGTGCGGTCTTAAAAGATTTTGCTCAATCAGAAGTTTTATTGAGTTTTCCTCTGGCAGTGAAAAGGTTACAAGAGAGACAGAAATTTCCTTTCAATATAGTAACATATTACCATTATTCTCACTAGTAACTCTTGCTGTAGGATTCTAGATTCCCACAAATATGCCTCTTCAGCATTATTTTTTTCTTAGAATAGCATATCATTAATATTTCAACATAATTAGTTGAATCCAGTTTTACTTATAACTTCTCATTTATTACCGTAGAACAGGAATATCATATCTCTATGCTTAGTTTGATTTTGGGCTGAGAATTACCTCTTATTTCAGGAAATAGCATTTTTTTACTATATGATCTTCAATTTCTTATATTATTATCTACTGTATGTATACATACATACATACATACACATATGTGCTGTAATATATACACACACACACACACACACATATATATATATATATATATATAATATAGATATAGATATATATATATATATATAATTATATATATATATATATATATATATATATATATATATGTATATATATATATATATATATATATGTGTGTAAATATATCTATATCTATATATATCTATATATATATATACATATATCTATATACATATATATCTATATCTATATATATATATATATCTATATCTATATATATAGATATCTATATATATATATATATATATATATATATATATATATATATATATATATATATATATATATATATATACACACATATATGATTACTGAGACAAGCGATCCCACCTTTAAAAAATATGTATGTCCCTCCAAATTCATACCTCTTCATTTCTCGGTGTTTATAATGTTTAGATTCTTGTTGTTGTAAAATTTCCCTTCTTTCTGTCCTCTAATGAAAACCAATTACAAAAACCGATAGACACCCAGTATTTTCCAATTTTCTGGTTTGCACACCAATAGCTTTCTTTCTCTATTGGTAAAGTTACCTTGTTTTTCTCGCATTCTGAAAAAAAAAACTTATTTGAAAAAGAATAGACTCCTGATATTCATTCTTCAAGTAGCACTATTTTCATCAATCCCTTAAAGCAAAATATTAATGCCAGAACATTTTAGTGTCTAGAAATTCACTGAGCTCTCCAGTCTGGAACTCGAATGTGAAATTCCAGAAGACAAGCTTTTTTAACAACTTTCAAGTCATCTGGACAGGCCATTTATCTTCAAGAACTGCAATTGTATGCCCTACATCATTAATATTATTAGTACATCACCGGTAACCAACAGAAAGAACAATGATGGGAATAACACACACACACACCACACACACACAAAAAAAAAAAAAAAAAAAGAGAGAGAGCAACATGGATACGAGAGCAAATCCTGAAAAACTATCCCATCAGCCACTTACGTCTCTTATATTACTTATTACAATTCGCATTGGATAAAATGCTGTAGTAGCCCATATACAGCGCTCTCCACTGTAACCTTTGGATTACAGAATCGGGTCACTGGCCCCCTATAAAGCGATTAATCCTTTAGTAAACAAATCTCAAACTTGTATTTACATAGCTTAAAAGTGTGTGTATTTGTGTTTGGTGTGTTATTCCCATTCCATCCAGTGTCTTTCATCCGTTAAAAGCATCTCTTGCGTACAAAGACATGAACTCTTACAGCTCAAGACGATTTAATCACAGTCAACACTCGAACGTGCCTACACTCGAAAAACAAAATAATCTCCATCACGATGGACAGATACATCAGGGAATTGCATAAACAAAATGTTACAATTGTTGGGGAAGAGAAACCATAAATTCCAAGCAATACCATTTCATATAATAATAATAATGATGATGATAATAATAATAATAATAATAATAATAATAATAATAATCACAATCATAATCAATCATAATCATAATCACAATCATGATCATAATAATAATCACAATCATAATCATATTCATAATGATAATAAAAATAAAATTAATAATAATAATAATAATATTAATAATAATAATGATAATAATAAAAAAAAAAATCACAGGAATTATATCAATATCAATGACCATAATATGGATAGTAATCAATATAATAATCTTAATAATTACGATAATAATAATAATAATAATAATAATAATAATAATAATTACGATAACCTAAAAATAACAAGAATAACATATACAACAATAACTATTTTTAGGATAATAATAATAATTATAATAATATTATCAATAATAAAGTATGTCAATAATATTAACAACAACAACAACAACAACAACAACAGTGGAAACGGTAGCAGCAATAAAAAGAAAATATCATCAGTGTTGCATCATTCCCAGATGAAACCATTTGACGAAGCTCACCCTAGACAATATATTTAACGCAAGTAATGAATCTTCAGTGAATGAATAAATAAATTAGTGAATAAAAGGGGGGAAAAGATACACACCACGAAAATCCTTCATCTCTGGGAAGAAAAATGCAGACCGAAATTCCTCGGACAATCTTATGACGGCATACGCGAGATAGCTGGAGCAGAAAGCTGATAAACCCCGGTTATAAAGAATGAAATGATAAGGACAAATGGGAAAAGACAGGAAGAAGTAAATTCATGCAGTTTTAAGTGGATGAATCCTAGAGGAGGCATGCAATAATTCAAGATGGCCTCATTCTTATCTCCTCTCTCGAAAACTGTTTTGCATTTTTACATGTTTACCTAGAGCCAAAGGCTTTTTCTTGTATTATACTTCTAGAGTTGCTCCTTACGACACCACTAAACTGGCTGATTCTCTCTCTCCTCTCTCTCTCTCTCCTCTCTCTCTCTCTCTCTCTCTCTCTCTCTCTCTCTCTCTCTCTCATCCCATGTTTAAAAGAAAAACTGTGGTCTTGCTGCAAAAATGCAAGGAGAGATGTCGATGATGACGTAAATGCCAAGGACAAGAAGAAATTAAAATTTTGCGAGTCAAAGCATGTATAA
>NC_090745.1:96837064-96839564 GCF_036898095.1 Palaemon carinicauda
GTGCACGCATACAAACACACACACACACACACACATATATATATATATATATATATATACATATACAGTATATATACATATATATATACAGTATATATACATATATATATATATTTATACTGTACACACACACACACACATATATATATATATATATATACAGTATATGTATATATATGTGTGTGACACTTTTGTTACTAACAAAGGTTATATATATATATAAATATATATATATATATATATATATATATACAGTATATGTATATATATATATGTATGTGACAGTTTTGTCACTAACAAAGGTGACTCCAGTGCTTTGAAATATTGACCTACTAATAGCTTTTATTAACAAGCTCACTCAATCATGGGAATAGCAGACCCAAAAGGGAATTCCTAAATGAAAAGTGCAACGATCCGGGACAGGATGTGAGACTATACCTCTGAACCGATACAAAGTAATATAGTCAACTGAATACTTAGTTATTACACACACTCACTCACACACACACACACATACACACACACACATATATATATATATATATATATGTGTGTGTGTGTGTGTGTGTGTATATATATAATATAATATATAAAATATATATACATATATACATAATGCATAAATTATATATAAACTGTATAATATATTCATTATTTCCTCGAAAACTTTCAACAATCAATTTCTGTCTTTGTCTCATTTTTATAGAATCCCAAGTATCATTTGATATCCATGGCATTCTCCTTACAAGGTCGAACATCCTAAGTATTCCAGTATTGATAGTAAGGTGAAAAGAAAAGCCAGAAATGACCGGATGGAATATTTAGACATAAAAGCAGATGATGCTCAAAGCTATAAATTTAAGGAGTTGCTATGTTGTAAGAAAATTCTCTACGAGGGCAAAGAAAAAGAAGCACATAACCATAAAAAAGAGATGGATCTGTTATAACAACAGATGTTGAAGAAAGACAAAGTTGGATGGAACACTTTGGTGGGGTCATGAATAGGAGCTATGAAGGGAACAATTGATTGATAGGCCTGAAGCTGAAGAAGACCTTGATATGTCCATGAATGAATTCAGTGTGTTCGAAGTTGAACCCATCGTTAAAAAAAAACTGAGGAAATGGAAAGCCCCTGGATACGATGGAGTAACTGCTGAGATTATATTAGCCGAAAATTAAGTGACCCCCGGAAAACTTACAAGCTCATTTTGTAGAATGCGATGTTAAGAGGCAAAACTTGATGAACGGGAACTAGGAGTGTTGGTGAAGACAAAAAAAAGAGACGTGACTGACTACAATAATTACAGGAGCATCACACTTAAGTCAGTTGTCATGAAAATATAGTATGCTTATTCTAGAGAGATAAGAGAGAAAGATTGATGAAAAGCTGAGAGATGAACAAGCAGGATTCAGAAAAGGTAGAATTTGTACTGACCAAATTTTCATTTTGATACACTTTTGATGATACTTATGGACTATGAAATAAACTTTGATAGTGCGCACCGGCCAATTTTGTGGAGAGTATTGCGTTATTATGGAGTTCCTCTTAAATATGTAAATCTGATTGTCTGTTCATGAGCATAGCAAGTGCAAAGTTAATGTTAGTGTAGTCCTATCCAATGAATTTTCAATGAACAGTGGAGTACTCCTAGGGACTGTGTTGTCACCTATGTTGCTTATCCTTCTCATGAATTTTGTAATGCATAGAACAGTTGGGGATGGTGGAGAAGGATTAGACTAGATTGGTAATAGGAAATTAGCTGACCTAGAGTATACTGATGACACTGTCCTTATCAGCAAACACCACAGGATTTGCAATGCTTGCTTACCAGGATGCATGAAATATCACAGGGGGCTGGGTTCGAGATAAATAGAAGAAAGACAAGAGATGACGAGAACAGGATATGCAATGGAAGAGGAAATAACATTGGATAGAGAAAGGATTAATGAGGTAGAGTCATTTGAATATTTAGGAACAATGATCTCCAATGGAAAGTCTTTAAAATTGGAGTTAAATGAAAGAGTTAAAAAAGCAAATTAAATCCCCCCCAATAAAAAGAAAAAAAAAACGCTATATATCAGTTTAGTGAGATCTGTGTTATGCCAATGAAACAATATCCAACAGATTTTATAGATTTGAGAACAAAGCCCTCAGAAGAATATTGAAAGTTAAATGGCGGGATATGATTAGAAATGATACTATAAGAGAGATTACTCGAGTGCCATATGAGGTTTGGGCATGCTCTTCGCACTCCCCAAGAGGGATTAGTTCAACAAACTTTTAACTGCGCTCCAAGGCACTAGAAGGGTTGGAAGACCCAGGCCTACATGGTTGAGGACTATGAAGCGTGAAGTAGCAGCTGATGAATGTAGAAGTATTGACTTAAAAGCTCAAGATAGAAACGCCAGCCCTTTGCGTCAATAGGCGTAGGAGGAGATGATGATGAGGATGATTATGGAAAGCAAGAAGTTTAATTGTTAATTATTATCTTTGATAGTG
>NC_090745.1:96852064-96860434 GCF_036898095.1 Palaemon carinicauda
TCTTCTCCTTATAAAAAGGGGGACTTCGTCCAGAAGGCATTATCATCCCACTCTAAATCAAGCATTTGTTTCTCCCCTTCACAATGGACGAGTCCAGGAGGCACTGACCTTTCGTAAAAAAAGCATGATATTGGATTCTTCTTTTTCGAAAGAAGAGGTAAAGAAATTATTAGTTTTCTGATTTCTTTATAAAAAGATGGAGATTCTAAGGAACATTTAATCAAGGTACTTGCACAAAAGTTTAGATTACAATCCACATTTTTGTTGTCTCACAGATTTTTTAGAATTCAGAGACCCGAAGAAACTGTATAAAAAAGGGAGAAAAAACAATGGTCTTAAATCATGCAGAAAGTGCAACGGACCTTTTATGAATTGGAAGTAAATCAGGGAAAACGGAAGAAGGGAAATACTAATGCCTCATATTAGAAGAAAAACAACTATACTCCATTTCTTTTATTGAGGAGCATTTGCACTAACCAGTTGGGGGTGCCCTTTTAGCTCAGAAGTTTCCAGCAAGCTGATTGGTTGGATAAAATCATTCTAACCAATCAACGATTAGGAAACTTTTCTGCGCTAAAGGGGACACCCCAGTGAGTCAGTGCAAAAAAAAAAAAAAAAAAAAAAAAATTAGTAATAGTTACCTAACCCTGAATTAATTACTGCCTATTGACTTATAAGTTACCGATATTTCATGTGTGCTGATGGGTCACCGATTGGCCAGTAATTATACGGTATGATCAATGGTAATGTTAATAGTTAAATATTTATGATGCACGGTGTTTTTAACACACTTTAATATGAAATATGTGGTCATGGTTTTTTACGTAAGATTACCAGTCTCAGACACTGATTCGGCCCTCTTTATGGGAATATATATATATATATATATATATACGCACACACATTATATATATATATATATATATATATATCTTTATGATAAATATTCAACAGACATTTTTGAAAGGTCGCGTAAACAAGTGTGCGCATATATATATATATATATATATATGATATATATATGATTATATATATATAGATATAATATATACATATATATATATAGATATATATATACATATATATATGATATATATATATACATATATATACATATATATACATACACATATATATACATATATATACATACATACACATATATATATGATATATATATATGATATATATATATATATATAGATATATATATATATATACATATATATATGATATATATATATATACATATATATACATATATATACAATACATACATATATAAATATGTATATATATTAAAAAAAAAAATATATATATATATATATATATATATAAGCCAAAATACACTTTTCGATAAATCACATGATCGTCTTTATGACATTATTACGATTTTACAACTAAATTACCGATAGATGAGTATTTATGTTATAAGAAGCACCGGCCAAAGTTTAACATATTGATAAGTCCATATTCATTATAAGGATACCATAATTCAAGGTAAAACAAAATATGGCCATATTTATTATGTATACTGACTATGCGCCTCTCTTAATTACTAATAAGTCAATACCCTTATGATATACTGTATTATGAGTCTTTGAAGTTCATAAAGCAGTAAGTTATCTATTTAGAATATATGGTTGTCCACTTCAACTAGGACAATGATAAGCCAATAATTATGGTCATATCTCACACAAAAAAAAAAAAAATATGAGCTATATTAGTTTTGATATGTCAGGACCCCTGTTGGAGCCCTTGGCCTTATAGCATCCAGCGTTTCCAACAAAGGGTTGTAGACAGCTAATCATAATAACAACAACAATAACAATAATAATAATAAACATCATCATCATAATCATTATAATAAAAATAATAATAATAATAATAATAATATAATAACCATATTTGGGGCAGTAGACCCTCTTAAAGGCAAGTTTTGTTAAAAATATTGGCTGCCTCAGTTGCATGGATCTTGTACTGTGTCTTCTCAATGGCGCTTATTATCTTCTTTTCAGAATTACTGCATGCAGACAGTAATTGGGCAAAAGTCATCCTTTTGCCTTATTACTAGCTATTTGCAGTAAGTCTGAAAAGAAGATAATAGGAGCCATTGAGAAGACACAGTACAAGCTCAATGCAACTGAAGGCACCATTATTTCTAACCAAATTAATAATAATAATAATAATAATAATAATAATAAATAATAATAATAATAATAATAATAATCAAAACCATATTTATGATATAGTATGATCCTGCCAAACTTTAAGATAATGATAAGTCCATGTTATGGTGGTTAATAGTTCGTCAATCTTGCTTTTCCAGGAAGGGTTGTAGCTTAGCTAATAATATTAATAATAATAATAATAATAATAATAATAATAATAATAATAATGTGATAAATGATGAGACCCCTGTTCTGGATAATAATAATATAATAATAATAATAATAATAATAATAATAATAATAATAATAATAATGTGATAAATGATGAGATCCCTTTCCGGGTAATAATAATAATAATAATAATAATAATAATAATAATAATAATAACAATAATAATAATAATAATAATAATAATAATAATAATAGTGTTGATAAATGATGAGACCCCTATTCCGGACTCATCTGTACTTCGTCACTCCTCAAAACCACAAAGGATAAAACCGAGAGCAAATTTCCCTTGTTTTCGTGACAATGACAGAACCGTCGTCGTCTCCCAAGACAAACAAATGATGCGAAATTGCTCTAAATTCGGGTGATACATCAAATCGATGATGTTTAATCAAATCTGATGACATTGAGAGATGCTGCATCTTATGCAAGATTATTTGCTTTATCCGTTTTTTCACTGCGTTCCTTTAATGAATGTGTTGCATAGTGTTATGTTTGCTGAAAATAATGGAGGCTCTCTCTCTCTCTCGCTCTCTCTCTCTCTCTCTCTCTCTCCTATTAAGAAATAAAATATTCATCTTCCTTTTGTCATAGCATCCTTAGACTCTCTCTCTCTCTCTCTCTCTCTCTCTCTCTCTCTCTCTCTGTGCATAACTTTTAATTAATGCAATAGAATAAAGGTATTCATGTTTCATGCATAAAGTGCAACAGCATTCTTTTCTAAAAAGGCGTTGAACCAAAAATTACATAAAAAATTTACAGGGAAAGAAAACTCATATATATAAAAAGAGAGTTTTTACCTATAAATCGCATTTTGTTACCAAAGGAATATATAAATAAAAGTATTTTGAACAGCCGGAATCTTTTGAACTTTATTGGTTTTATTGAAGTGCGGGGAAGGCAATCATCATGATGAACTAATGTATTCTAATTTACTGATTAAAAAATTAAAAAAATTATAAAAAAAAAATATAGGAAAAAAAGGGCATATATTGAAATATTAGCTAAGCTTTAACGGATAAAAGTTTTTCGTGAAGTAAAAATAAACTTGATTGTAAGGTCATAAACAGTCTACATCACAGAATGTAAGGTTGAAAAAAAAAAGAAGAAAGAAATAATAAATAAAAAACAATTGATAAAATACAAACTGAGTTTGAAAAAAAAAAATATTAATGCATGTCAGCAAACAAAAGCAGACAAAAAAGAAAATACGAAATTACACAATAACTAGGGTATTTTGCGTCAACAGGCGTAGGAGGAGGAGGAGATGATGATAATGATGATGATGATGATAATGATGATGATGATGACTACTCCCAACACTTCACAAGATATTCCTCATAAACAAGTTGCTGTTGAACCAGGAGATAATAAGAAAGACATATTAATAACTGAAATTATATCTACTTCAACGCGGTATATCGACGCAATATACGCCATCCAAGTAAAAAACAGGTACTTGGAAAGTCATAGAACGAGAAGACTGGACTTCCATATTGACGTCGCCTGTAGGCCCTAACCAACCTGATTTTGATAAGGCATCCACATCATGTTATATCAATAAATCGCTTAATATAGAGAACTCTCTGTTTCTGGAGTGACTTAAGAACTGACGCGGAAAGAGGGAGAGAGAGAGAGAGAGAGAGAGAGAGAGAGAGAGAGAGAGAGAAACTACCGAATGTGCACAATATCTGAAATATTGTTCATAAAAAAGTGAATGTTATATCAATAACAAACAATCTGTGAAAGACCATACTTTCTGAGCTACTGTCTAACCACAAGAATCTATTTCTCTTTTTTATTTACCGTAAGTATATATAAAAAACTTCAGAATAAAATAATGATAACGTTGTAACCGAGACGGTCACTTTCTATTTCTTCTTCCTTAAATCTCCAACGCTTTTTTTTTTTTTTTTTTTTTACAAAAGAGTGTAATCTACTGAGTTCGCGTTGTAAAGATAATGATTCCTTATTTCCCAGGGAGAGGGAGGGGGGAAGTAAGGATAGTAGAAGGGGAGGGAGGTGGTAGAGGGGTAGGGGGGAATGGTAGGGGTGGGGTGGGGTGGGGGGGCAATTTACAGGGCCCCAAAAGTGACACCTTAATAACGCTTCTTCTGAAAAATAATCTCCGTCGCCTTCCGAGAGTTAAATCCGTCAGATGAAGCACTTTATGGGTTCTGGGTCTTCGCCTCCTCCCTCTGGGAGCGAAGAAGATCAGACGAAGAGATTTCAAGGGAGCAGGCTCTCTCTGTGAGAAGATATTTCTTCCTTTGCTCGCTACTGCTTCTTTTCTATAATCCCATCGTCTCTTTTGTTTTGTTTTTCTATTTGCTCTTTTGTTTGGCTTCCAGCATTTCTGCACGTTATTGTAGTATTTTCATACTCTACGCTATAGTACTTAAAATACAGGAAACTTAAAGGCTTCACCGTAATTCTCGAAATTGAAGATTGTAACAAACTACTCCAACAGTGCCCCCCCCCCCCACACACACACACGCGCACACGCACACCGCCAACCATTATTTCATGGATTCGCGAAAAGATTTGCCTTATTGTTGCAGAAACATTAATGGAAATAGACTTCGCAATAACGCTGTTTTAAAGATCGTCAAACATTTTCAAACTGACTGGTATAAAATCTTTTAGGGGCAATTTTCTCAACAAACATCCGACGCACCTGCTGACGTCACAAAAGTCAGGGTCGTAGGGTAGGCTAAATAGGACTCATGATGAAATTAAATGATGAAATGATGATTCGTCGGTTTCTGTTCTCCTTTAGGTATTTCAATTAGGATTTTTATAATGATATAATGTTTACAATGTTGAATTGAATGTTTTCATGAGTGCATTACATTTATAGAACTTTATTCTTAGCACGGATTTGATTGACAGGCAGAACTCAAAAGAAAACAAACATATGTGTTAGCACACTTGTCTATGGTAAAACTAGAAACATATTTTTACATCTTTCAATGAGAAAAAAAATCACAGACACTGAAAGGGAAGGACAATTTTTGAAATGCAAGTTAGACAGATGGATCTCATCAACCTTTCTAATGATAACTAAAATGGGAGATAACGATAATTTTTTTTATGGTCTAAGTATATTGGTGAAATGAATGAACCATTTTCTCAAATAAGAAAATTCAGCTTCGTAATTTTGTGACTTAAGCAGTGTCCTTCAAAAAAGAAATCGCGATTTGGTGAATGTATGAACACGTATAGCTAAACAACTAAACAAAAGGGGACCATTCAAATATGTCTGCTGGAATCGCTTTTGGGGAGACTTTTATAAAGACCATTTTCCCAGCTGTTGTGATTGTCACTCGTAAGTCATCTGCCACCTCTGAACACTCGCCACCATGAATTTCTTAATTGTTCAACACACTGTTTAATAATAACATCAATAATAATAATGTAGAAGATAAAAAGACATCTTGCGCATGTTTTATATAAGGTGCAGCAATATACTTCGAAAAATAACGATAGATTCTTCCTTGTTAGCTAGAACGTAATTGTTCTTTATACGACAGAGAGTTCTCTTAATAAGCGATTTCTTGATATAATTCTGAGACTGTGGACATCCAATAGATTCTCTCTCTCTCTCTCTCTCTCTCTCTCTCTCTCTCTCTCTCTCCTCCTTTAATAAATAAATTATTCATCTTCCTTTCGTCATAGCATCCTTAGACTCTCTCTCTCTCTCTCTCTCTCTCTCTCTCTCTCTCTCTCTCTCTCTTCTCATTTTAACAGAAAATATACATCTTCCTTTCTGTCATAGTCAGCCTTAGACATTCTCTCTCTCTCTCTCTCTCTCTCTCTCTCTCTCTCTCCTTTAATAAATAAATTATTCATCTTCCTTTCGTCATAGCATCCTTAGACTCTCTCTCTCTCTCTCTCCTCTCTCTCTCTCTCTCTTCTCATTTTAACAGAAAATATACATCTTCCTTTCTGTCATAGCAGCCTTAGACATTCTTCTCTCTCTCTCTCTCTCTCTCTTCTCTCTCCTCTCTCTCTCTCTCTCTCTCCTTTTAAGAAATAAAATATTCATCTTCCTTTTGTCATAGCATCTTTAGAATCTCTCTCTCTCTCTCTCTCTCCTCTCCTCTCTCTCTCTCTCTCCTTTTAAGAAATAAAATATTCATCTTCCTTTTGTCATAGCATCTTTAGACACTCTCTCTGTCTCTCTGTCTCTCTGTCTCTCTCTCTCTCTCTCTCTCTCTCTCTCTCTCTCTCTCATTTTAACAAATAATAAAAATATTCATCTTCCTTTCTGTCATAGCATCCTTAGACATTCTCTCTCTCTCTCTCTCCTCTCTCTCTCTCTCTCTCTCTCTCCTTTTAATAAATAAAATATTCATCTTCCTTTTGCCATAGCATCCTTAGACTCCTCTCTCTCTCTCTCTCTCTCTCTCTCTCTCTCTCCTTTTAAGAAATAAAATATTCATCTTCCTTTTGTCATAGCATCTTTAGACTCTCTCTCTCTCTCTCTCTCTCTCTCTCTCTCTTCATTTTAACAAATAATAAAATATTCATCTTCCTTTCTGCCATAGCAAGCCTTAGACATTCTCTCTCTCTCTCTCCTCTCTCTCTCTCTCTCTCTCTCTCTCTCTCTCTCTCTCTCCTTTTAATAAATAAAATATTCATCTTCCTTTTGCCATAGCATCCTTAGACTCTCTCTCTCTCTCTCTCTCTCTCTCTCTCTCTCTCTCATTTTAACAAAAAAATATACATCTTCCTTTCTGTCATTAGAAGCCTTAGACTCTCTCTCTCTCTCTCTCCTCTCTCTCTCTCTCTCTCTCCTTTTAAGAAATAAAATATTCATCTTCCTTTTGTCATAGCATCCTTAGAGTCTCTCTCTCTCTCTCTCTCTCTTCTCTCTCTCTCTCTCTTCATTTAAGAAATAAAATATTCATTTTCCTTTTGTCATAGCATCCTTAGACACTCACTCTCTCTCTCTCTCTCTCTCTCTCTCTCTCTCTCTCTCTCATTTTAAAAAATAGAATATTTTTCCTTTCTGGCATAGCAGCATTAGACATTCTCTCTCTCTCTCTCTCTCTCTCTCTCTCTCTCTCTCTCTCTCTCAAATCCACTTGGTTACGAAAAGGGACATAAACGAAGGAATATTTTACAAATGCACGAAGAAAGGAAGTAGGCTTTGTCCTCCGAAAAGGGGAAATCAGTTTCCCGCTGTTCGCCAGAGAAAGAAATAAACACTTTTCAAGTTCTCACGAAAACAAATTCACTCTTGACAAACGTTTTACTTTTAACTGGAGGGAAAAAAAGGCAGGCTTTCTGCTTTTGATTATCTCTTGTTTTATCACATATTTCTTCCTTTCGATTGCCTGTTATTTTATCAGATATTTCTTTCTTTCAATTATCTCAAACATAATCAGATATTTCTTTCTTTCGATTATCTCATATTCAATCAGATATTTCTTTCTTTCGATTATCTCTTATCTTATCAGATATTTCTTTTCCCCCGTGGGGACTCTATGAGAATTTTTTTCTTCGATTCTCTCTTATTTTCCAAGGTATATTTTCCGTTATCTACAAAATAAGATTTTGGAAATTTCCCTTAAAATGTCACCCATCATGAGATAATTATAACTAATATTATCAGATATATATATATATACATATATATATATATATATATACATATATATATGTGTGTATATATATATATATATATATATACATATATATATATATATATATATCTATATATATATATATATATATATCTATATATATATATATATATATACACACACAATTACCCCCATTCTACATAAAAATAACTAATGTCGAGAAAGAACGAAGAAAAAGAAAACTTTGAGAAAAATATCGTCGCCTTCCGTTGGGGAAGAGGCAAACACGCAAACTTTGGCCGGAAGAGAAACTAAAAAGAAAACCCAGTGGTGCCAGATTTTGCATTTTGGTTTCCGAAAACATAAAATCCGTCAGTCTT
>NC_090745.1:96870934-96880934 GCF_036898095.1 Palaemon carinicauda
ACCTCCCTGTGCTTGTGAGCTAACAAAAGGAGGTGGGGGAGCCTAGAGGTCTACTTGCCGAGTCATCAGCTGCCTGATCCTAGCTTGAGGGAGACAGGGCTTGGGCGCTGATCATTTGTAAATATGGTCAGTCTCTAAGGCATTGTCCTGCTGGTTAGGTCATTGTCACTGTCCCTTGAGTCTGCCACTCACGAGTGGCCCTTAGACCTCAGGATAACTGACAATGGGATTTAATGGAAGTGCCTTAAAAGTTTAACTTCGTTCAAGAATCGAACCATGGACATATGCCGACAAAGGACGTCTTGTATACTGGACTCCGTTACCCACTTCATATATATATATATATATATATATATATATATATATATATATATATATATATATATATATATATTATATATATACATATATAAATTATATATATATATATATATATATATATATATATATATATATATATACATATATATACATATATATATATATATATTATATATATACATATATAAATTATATATATATATATATATATATATATATATATATATATATATATATATATTAAATCTTGATCCTTATTATATAGGAGAGATGTATGTTTTATAGATTATCTGAAATCTATGGCATATATTTAGTTGATTTATAATATGATTTACATATCCAAAGCCCCACAAGTTACCCATGTATAGTTGATGTTACTACACGAGGTAGGCGAACCATGAAATCACATAAACCGAATATTGGAATGGATTATTTCAGTTTCATCTGTAATAAGGACTTGCATTCAAACGCTACAGCTTATGTGGATGTTTTTAAATACATAAGGAACGTTCTTAATAATTGTAGAAACAACTGCAGTGGTGTGTTTTGCCCGAAACTGATATCAAAAGTTAGAAAAGCAGTTGTCACTGCAGTTAACACAATAACAATTCTGAGAGAGAGAGAGAGAGAGAGAGAGAGAGAGAGAAAGAGAGAGAGAGAGAGAGAGAGAGAGAGAGAGAGAGAGAGAGAGAGATATGAAATTCCTTTCACGAATTCCTATCCTAGACAATCCTACCAAAACTGTATTATCTGCGGCAGCTGAGAGGAAGAAAATTAAATTCTTTCCCATAAAGGGAGTTTTCCCTCGTTTTCAAAGTCAAGGGAATATCAAAGATCAATATATAATTAAATTTATAAGAAAATCATAACGAAAATTTATGAGTATCGTTTTTCAATTGAATTTCCATATCGAAAGCATATATTTACGAATTATAAAAATTACGAATATCAGAGGTTCTTTGACAAATATAGCAATATCAAAGCCAAATCCATACAATATAAATAAAAAAACAATTATACTCTGAAATAAGAGCAGAAAAAAAATAAAAACAATAAAACAGTATCAGATGAAAGAGAGTCCTAATTATGCAAATCACAAAGGGTGCCAGCAGCTGGGTACCAATGAGATTTGAGTAGAAAAAAAAAATTACCACGAAATTCCATTCCTCTTTCACCTTATAATACAATTAAAGCCAAAACATAATTATCCTTCCTCTTTCCTCCAGCATTTCGACCACCTATTATCGCAAATTGGAAGCGCTACATTAAAGGTTCATAATGCACTTTCACTTTCCCCGGACACAGCAATGCACCACAATTCCCCCCCCCCTCCCCCCGGCCCCGCTATCCTCATACATCCACCCCCTACCCATATACCAATACCCTTCTATTTTTTCCTCCCTGTGGAAAAGCCGTGACGAGGTTAATGGTAACGCGGTATTAATCTTTTTATCATTTAATATTATGGTATTGTCAATCTTTATGAAATGCATTGAAAGGTACAGATTACACGCATTTTGATACGGTACTACAACAACAACAACAACAACAACAATAATAATAATAATAAAAATAATAATAATAATAATAATATTAATAATAATAATAAAGTAGGCCTTGTTCAATAATTAATTCACCTTTTTAATCAAAATGTCAAATGAGAAAGAAAACATTACTCCTTTACCAATTCCACGCATGATATGAATAAAAAACACATTGAAATAAAAGAGTTGAGCCAAACATAAAGGAAGCTCATCTCATTAAGATTCCTAATACAGATACTGTACAACTGTACTTTCAATTTCAGATTGCTCATTGGTACTTTCATCAGCGCATTCATGATTCATACAAGTTTCGTCCTGAGTTTTATCCTGTAATGCTTCTGGACAAACAGGGATGATAAATCAATAAATGAATTTTAATGCTGACAAATATATACTTTCTTGCTTGAGGGTACTTTCGGGCACACTATTCTATCTTATTTCTTTTTCTTCTGTTTTGTTAAAGTTTTTTATAATTTATATAGGAATTATTTATTCTAATGGTGTTACTGTTCTTATTTTTTTTTATCGTTTCCTTTCCTCACTGGGCTATTTTCCCTGTTGGGGCCCCTGGGCTTATAGCATCCTGCTTTTCCAACTAGGGTTGTAGCTTAGCAAATAATAATAATAATAATAATAATAATAATAATAACTGTGTGCTCTTGCCTCAACTTTATAAAGGCTTTAGATTTTTTTTCATTCAATTAGATAAAAAAAATATTAGATTAATGAACGCCTCCAAAAAAAAAAAAAAAAAAAAAAAAATATATATATATATATATATATATATATATATATATATATATATATATATATATATATATATATATATATATATATATATATATATATATATATATATATAAATGAAGCAAAAGAACGCCTCAAAATTTTAGAATAAGAATAAAGTAAAAGAGCATTTAGTCCCAAGGCGTTTCTCTGAGCAAAATGAAAAAGATTAGGATTCTGATTACGAGCAGCCAACTTCAAGGACCCCGGAAGGTTGGGGCGTGGGAATAAGGAGTCAGGAGCTTGCGCCAGAAATAAAATGTGCAGGAGCGGGAGGGCGCTGCATTCTGAGAGCAATACATCTGTCAAAGTTCGTCCGAACTGAGATGCAGAAAGAAAAAAAAAAAAAAAAAAAAAAAAAAAAAAAAAAAAAAAAAAAAAAAAAAATCTTCATCTCTGGCAAACGTGTTTTCAGTTCTGTCGTAAATTAGGTCAGTATAAATTAGGCGGCTGTGCTTGTCGGCAGGAATATGACTAAATATACATTAAATATTCACTAAATATACATTACAGTAGACGGATAATGGTAAAATAATGATTTATATGACTAAATATACATTAAATATTCACTAAATATACATTAAATATTAACTAAATATACATTACAGTAAACGGATAATGGTAAAATAAACGGATTTTGAGCGAAGCGAAAAATCTATTTTTGGGTGAGATAGCCATGTCGTCCTGATGGAAGTTCCTATAGGGTAGCTTCCTAGGGTATATTACAACTACGGCGATATTCCCAGAGAATTTACCTTAAGGTACCAGAATTCTAACTCCTGGAGCGAGTATCCCTCGTGAAAGGGATATCGCGACATATCAGAGGACGTATTCTAGACACGTCACATGGCAATCTACTACCTAAATAGAGATTCGTCTCGTAAGAGGGAGATTGACGAGATACGAATTCGGGAAGAAAAAAAGGGGGGAGCCGCTCCCAAGGCCTTCCAATTCCCCGATTCGTATGCGTGCCTGGCGCCAATCCTGGCGCCATCTGTATTCCTTGTAGCGTACACGAGGTGCTACAGATACTGTATGTAGGGAGGGGTCCTACAGTCCTTTCTTAGAAAGGCAAGGGCGGGTCCATCAGGACGACATGGCTATCTCACCCAAAAATAGATTTTTCGCTTCGCTCAAAATCCGTTTTTTGGGCTCAAGCCATGTCGTCCTGATGGAAGTGTACCAGAGCATTACTGTATCTGTGGATTCTCAGAACGTGCCGTACTCCCCGGAGATATTTATTCCCGGTCGACTAGACCTAGAGACCTAAGATGTTACCGTTATACATCTTTTCAACTAACTATAAACTATGTTAGAGCTTCCTGCCCCCTACAGGGAAGAGTCCTACTAGACTCTGGAAAGTCTCGAAGAGTACATATATCTATGTATGAATCTCAGGCAAGCTAATATAGTGGCCTCGCCCTATATTAGGTAAAGCATAGTTTGTATAGAACTACTGCGTCAATATATTGACCAGTCATCCGCACAATACTTGTATTGGACAAAGGTTTATATCCGCATAGGAAGAAACTAATAAAACCGCCCTCGTCCCTTTATGGGACGGAGTCCTCCCATTAGGGGACTTACATAAACCAATGCAACATAGCTTGCAAAACAGAACAATTCTATCAGAATTATCCCAGATAAGATACATAGAATTTAAATGCTCAATTATACCAATAAATTGACACAGGTGAAAGAGACGCAAGGTTCTCAAGAACAAGTTTATTGACAGATAATAAACAGACAGGTTAACAACAAATATATATATTTATATAAAAGGGGATAACCCAAAACTTTAAGCATAAGTATGATAGTAAACAGAACTTGTTTATCTGAAAGAAAAACCATTAAACACCACTTTAATGAGATACCAAGGTATCAAGTCATAAAAATCTGTATTACAAATCAATCACATTTGCGTTAGAAACGCTTGGCACACATGTCTGAACTTATGCGAGGTTCACCTTTGAAGGAAGGAACAGTCTGTATGGGCACTTGGTGCCCTCATTTTAGTTTGTAGTACAGTATGTACCTACACACTCACCCTGGACTTAATCGTCCCAATTAAGATCACTGTTCCTCGCAGAGTTAAACAGTAGGGTTAACTACACGACCCACTGCTACCACAGATCTCTTAAGTTCCTCTACTTGCTTCGCATAGTGGCGAAAGAACACCCTGGAAGATTTCCAGCCCGTGTATGAACGGAGATGTTCAAAATCCATACAATTAAAGAAATTTAGGGATGAGGCAACTTTCCTCGGATCGTGACCTGCGGGTGTACTGTCAGGATCCGCTCTGCGAATAAAATATGTCATTTTCGCTCTGAGTTGATTCAGAGATAAATTTGAGCCTGATGTTTCTCCCCTGAATAGTTGACTACCCTTGAAGTCTGAAGTTCTACGAAGATAGACCTTTAGGCATTCTACTGGACATAGAGATGCATCTTCTTTCAGAGGGCAGATTCTCCAGGGACCCCACCTGTTGGTGGGTAACTCATTCTTGGCGAGAAACGTAGGATCCGGAAACAGGTTCAGCTCCCCCCCATCCAGGAACTGAACACGACCTGCCTCTCTCGAGAGGGCTACGATCTCACTAACCCTGGCCCCGGACGCGAGTGCAAATAGGAAAATAACTTTTTGCGTTAAATCCTTTAACGCACATTCTTCATTGCTCAACAGGGAGGCGAAATGAAGAACTTTGTCTAAAGACCATGAAATGGGCTTTGGAGGTGCTGAAGGTCTGAGCCTAGCGCAGGCTTTCGGAACTTTATTAAAGATCTCGTTACCTAGGTCGATCTGGAAGGCAAATAAAATGGGTCTCATCAAAGCCGATTTACATACTGAAATCGTGTTAGCTGCCAATCCTTGGCCATGGAGGTGGATGAAGAAAGATAAGCAGAAGTCTGTTGAGATCTCCTGCGGATTCTTTGCCTTTACAAAGGCCACCCACTTTCTCCAAGATGACTCATATTGCCTTCTAGTCGATTTGCACTTGTATTCCTCTAGGAAGTCTATGCTAGCTCTCGAAATCCCGAAACGCTTTCTCACCGCTAGGGCGAGAAAATCATGAGCTGCAGGGTCTGGGTTTTCTGTAATGAAGCGCAGACAGTCGACTTCTGGACTCGCTGGGTCAGAACTGGATGTGGTAGCGGCACGAACTTCATCTGTAGTTCCAACGCCAAGGGGAACCACATACTGTTCGCCCACTTGTGGGCCACTATTGCCGCTACCCCCCTTGAAGGATCTCAGTTTGTTGAGGACCCTCAACAGAAGGTTGTGAGGAGGGAACAGATAAATCCTGGACCACCTGTTCCAGTCGAGGGACATTGCGTCCACTGCTTCCGCTAAGGGGTCCTCGTACGGGGACACGTACAGGGGCAACTTCTTGTTGTCTTTCGTCGCAAAGAGGTCTATTTGCAGTTCTGGGACTTGATTCAGAATGAAGGAAAATGATCCTGCGTCTAAGGACCATTCCGACTCTATCGGTGTGAACCTGGATAGAGCGTCCGCTGTCACATTGCGGACTCCTTGAAGGTGAACTGCCGACAGGTACCACTTCTTCTTTTCTGCCAATCGGAAAATGGCTAACATCACTTGGTTGAGAGGTGGTGACCTCGACCCTTGTCGATTCAAGCATCTCACAACCACCTCGCTGTCTGTCACCAATCTTATGTGGATCGAGTGACGCGGGGAGACTTTCTTTAAGGTAAGGAGCACTGCCATAGCTTCTAGAAAGTTTATATGAAAGGTCCTGAATAGCTTGGACCAAGTCCCCTGGACTTTTTTCCGATGAGAGTGACCTCCCCATCCCTCCTTTGAGGCGTCTGAGTGAATTGTCATCGACGGGGGAGGTGGCTGAAGAAGAACCGACTTCTTTAGATGTCTGGCTTGGGACCAAGGTCTGAGAAGAGTACGTAGCCGAGGCGGCACTGGTCTTCTCAGGTCTCTTCGCGCGTTTGATGCATACCTTCTCCAAACTCCGGTTGCATCCTTTAGCTGTGCTCTTAGCACTGGGTCTGTCACTGAAGCAAACTGGAGAGAGCCTAGTACCCTCTCCTGTTCGCGTCTTGATATCCATTTGGAATCTAGAAGTCTCTTGACAGAGCCCGCTATCTCCTTCCTTTTCTTCATTGGGATGGAGAAACTGTGTGACAAAAGGTCCCAGTGGATTCCCAGCCACTGGAACTTTTGGGATGGAGAAAGTCGAGACTTTTTCTTGTTGATCTTGAAGCCTAGGTACTCTAGGAACTGGATCACCTGACTGGAAGCTTGTAAGCATTCGGTCTCGGATGCTGCCCACACCAGCCAGTCGTCCAGGTAGGCTACTACCTGAATTCCCTTTAGGCGTAATTGTTTGAGAGCTGCGCTCGCAAGCTTCGTGAAAATCCTTGGGGCTATGTTTAGCCCGAATGGCATGGCTCTGAAGGCGTACAGTTTCCGTTGTAGCCTGAACCCTAGGTAGGGGGAGAGTCGACGGCTGATCGGGATGTGCCAATAGGCGTCTGACAAGTCTATAGAGACTGAGTATGCCCTCTTGGGCAGTAAGGTCCTTATGTGTTGCAGTGTTAGCATCTTGAATTTGCAATTCACTATGAACTTGTTGAGTGGTGACAAGTCCAGAATGACTCTGAGCTTTTCCGAGTCTTTCTTGGGAACACAAAACAGCCTCCCTTGGAATTTGATGGACTTCACCTTTCGGATCACATTTTTCTCCAACAGTTCTTGAACGTACTCCTCCAAAATGGGGGTGGAGTGTTGGAAAAACCGAAGGCATGGGGGTGGAGTGCTGTACCATCTCCAACCCAGTCCATTCTTGAGTAGGCTTTGGGCCCAGGGATCGAAGGTCCAGCGATCCCAGAATTTCATTAGTCTCCCTCCTACCGGTATCGTTTCACTTGGACTGCCGTCCTGAGGTCTTGCCTCCTTGACCACGACCACCTCTGAATCCCCTTCCCCTTGAGGGGCGCCTAGACGAGCCTCTGGCTGCTCCTCTAGGCTTTGCACGAAAGGAAGAAGACTGTCCTTCGAACGTTGGGGTGAATGTGGTTGACTGACCTGGCACAGCCTGGGGTACCCACTGAAAAGTAGTCGGGGTTTGTGCCACCATCTGGGGTACTGGAGGCAAAGGCAATTGCAGTTGCTGTTGCTGTCTATAAGGCTTGGCTGGCCGAGACGGTAGCCTAGTCCTCATATTCTTCCTCTTAGGTTGAGGACCCTCATCCGGGGAAGATTTTCTTTTGATAGCCAGGCCCCACTTCTGGAGAAGGTTTCTATTCTCCACGGCGGCCTTATCAACAACCTCTTTGACCACATCGGTAGGGAAAAGGTCTTTTCCCCAAATGTTGGAGGATATTAACTTCCTTGGCTCGTGTCTCACCGAAGCCCCGGTGAACACGAACTCCCTGCAAGCTCTCCTTGCCTTGACGAAGCCATAAAGGTCCTTCGTCACTGTGGCTAGGTGAGACTTAGCCACAACCATGAACATTTCATGGACCTTAGGGTCACTTGCCATCGTCTCAAGAGTAGTCTGATGAGACATTGAGGCAGCCAGTCTTTCTTTTGTCTCGAACTCTCTTCGTAAAAGAAATTCGGACAACTTGGGGAGGTCCTCGCCGAATTGCCGTCCGGCAATATCAGCCTCCAACTTTCCCACTGAGAATGTCAGATGGACATCCTTCCAGTCCTTGTGGTCCATAGGCAGAGCCAGCGACAAGGGTTTACACTCCTCCAAGGAGGGGCAAGGCTTGCCGGCCTCGATTGCCTTTAGGACAGCCGCAAACCCTTTTTGTAAAAAGGGGAAGGCTCTATCAGAAGAGGACACAAAAGAAGGGAGCTTCTTGCTCAATGCTGCTACCTTCGAATTCGAGAAGCCCCTCTCTTTCATCGAGGATGAAAGTAGGGCTTGAGCCTTAGCATGGTCCATAATAATGACCTCTTTCGGCTCTGTCTCCTCCCTTGAAGCTGGTTCTTTTCTCAGCCGGACATAGCAGTCCGGATATGATGCCTTGCTGGGCCAGAATTCTACCTCCTCTAGGAGAACTGAACCCAGCTTATCCGAAATGACGATCTTACCAGTCGTCATTGGCATGTGCTCAGCATACCTCCATGGGTTAGCATCTGAGCATATGGGAAGGTCTTTCACATTGAGCTTTTTCCGGGGCCCATGTGATTCTGCTAGGGACTGCATACGCAGTTCCATTGCAGCCGCCTTCTCCTGATTCTCCATCTGCATTTGTTGGATCATTCCAACAATCGAAGAGAGGGCCTGTCCCAGTTCTACTGGGAGACCAGCGGATGTTGAGGGGATGGGCTCCGGCATCTGAACCGGAGTAGCCGACACCTCGTCGACCCCATCCTCTGCGACATCCGGGGTTTGAACTTGATCCTGACCTTCTGCCAGGAGGTCTTCTTCCAAACCTTCGTCCACATCAGACATCCTGTCACACAACTGGATGTCTTGCATCGCATCTGCGACTTCCTCGTCCACCTGGACTAGGTCTTGGGGGATCTCCTCTTGAGGCTGGGGAATCACTGCTTCAGCTGATGCCTGGGGAAAAAGATACGCCCTCATCTTCTCACTAGGAAGATAAGGGCCAGAGGTGTTCTTCTTGAAGCCCCTTACCCAAGTACGGAGCTTTTCCCTAGCTATATCCCTTGATTCCGTCGTTCTAGGGGAATCAAAAGCCTCAGTAATCAGGTTAGTGCATACAGTACATACCTGAGGGTCCCAATACTGGAGATCATCCTTGGAGACAGCGCATGCTGCGTGTCTCCTACAACACTCATGTCCGCAGAGGTTCCTGCTACGGACATTGCAGAAAACATTTCCGCACTTCGGAGGGTCCTCCTGTAAAGAGAAAAAAAATTTCCATGAGTATCAAGTGAACTATGTATCACTGGATATGCATAGTATAGCATAACAATTCATAAAGGAAAGACACACACTTGTGTTTCCCTCACAACCCATTGTTGCAGCTTTCCAGATAATAAAATCAAAATTGGTTTATCTCTACTAGAGTAACCAATGCAAGGTTTCCAGAGGAAACAGGTGGAGCTCACACCTAGGCAATGATTTTAAAATCCTGGATAATAGACGGGGAAGACTCTGCTTCCTGTCTGAGGGCAACAGCAAAGGGCTGTGCAAGAAAACACAATAGTGTTAGAAGATACAGTGCTGTACCTAAACTTTTACTATAGTTTTCTTCTTACTGTATATGCTATACAGAAGAATACTAGTACAGTATAGGAGGATGTGTGCCGGCCTGCCTTTGCCGGCCGGCACACACCACAATTAGCTTTAAAGTATACTACTTAACAGCTATAGGGCTGCAGCCTTCTGGTTCAAA
>NC_090745.1:96890934-96895934 GCF_036898095.1 Palaemon carinicauda
ACATTATAGGACATTTAAAGCAGTTAATTTTGGTGGTTATTACATTTTAGAACATTTAATGCAATTAATTTTGGAGGTTACTACATTTTGGGACATTTAAGTCAATTCATTCTTGGGGTTATTAAATTCTATCACACCAAAAGCAATTGATTTTATGTTATTAAATTTTAGAAAATTCCAAACAGTTAATTTTTGGGGATCATTACATTTTAAGATTTTTAAAATAGTTATTTTTGGGGGTTATTATATTTAAAGTCATTAAAAGCCGTTCATTTGTTTGAGTTATTACATTTTAAGACATTTAAAGCAGTTATTGGGGGGGGGGGGGATATTGCTTTTTTATGACATTTAAAGCTTCATTCAGAAACAAGGTTCAGTGAATTTGAGCTATATGGCCTGTCGCTTGGACTAAGGAGGCCATTCAGCACTGAGATGCTCCAAGAGAGGGAAAGAAACTCGGAACAGAGGGAAGGCTAAAATGCGGTGCAGCAAAAAAGACATTTCAGTTATGCCTACAGTGTAACGCTTACGGTGTACTGATGGCACCACTTCCACAAGGAGTTCGTTTCAAAGGTAATATATCAGGGTGGATTTTCCCTTTCCAAGATATTATGACATGCCAGAAACACCCGTCACAATAATGATTGCCTTTGTCGAAAAGCTTCGTTCGCACATTTATATTAGCTCGTTTTATGACGACACGGGCGTACACTTTTAAGAACAAATGAAAAGAAAGATTCTGATGTCTATCCCTCGAGGAATTTTGTAGTATATTGAGCTCTAAACTACTCTACCGTATATAGGAAAATAATAAAAACTTATATATTAAATTACAGAAATCGAGCAGGGTACGGGAGAATGGCATAGTTTAATTATTGTTCAAATTATGAATATTTCTTATACAATTCCTTACGTGAAATTTGCTATCATAAATATTAAAATCCCCACGACTTAGTTTGGAAATAAATGTGGTAAAGAGAGAAATAAAATAAGTTCTGTGAAACTCAAGCTTTATAATAAATATCATTTAATGATACACTGCTATGTGAGAGTGGACACAAACGTATTTGATAACAATATAAGAAAAATCACACTTGAACACAAATTTCCATTAATCATACAATAAAAGAATATTCGTTTCTATTCCAGGTTGATGTTGAAATGTAACTAAACATTACCGTTTCACAAAGACATCTTCCCGACATTATTTCTTTGAAGGCCAAGCAGATTCATAAATAAGGACACGGGAGATTGCGTATCTGTCTACAGTCATCCGATGAAATAAATAAATATCAAACACCAACAATAATAACAACATCAATAATAATAATAATAATAATAATAATAATAATGATAATAATAATAATAATAACAACCTTGCCTAATAATCATAATAATAATAACAACCTTGCCTAATTATAATAATAATAATAATAATAGTAATAATAATAACAATAATAATAATAATAACCTTGCCTAATTATCATAATAATAATAACAACCTTGCCTAATAATAATAATAATAATAATAATAATAATAATAATAATAATAATAATAAAATCATCATCATCATCTCGCCTAATGAGGAGATAGATTATGCGTCCAAATACGATAAAGGTTGCCCCCAACCATTTGAAATGAGTTATTTTTCTAATTTTCTATCTATCACAGAATATCCTTCTTCCTCTCTTTTTCATTGAATCTTAAACGAATTCCCTTCTCTGTTTCTGTGCTTCTTATAGGAAACGCTCTTCCCTTCTGGTTATATCTTTTCATCGAAACTTTGGAAATTTTGCAACTCGTTATACACCCGATGATGTTTCTCAGACTGATGGAAAAGTTTCCAAAGGAAGCGTTTTTTTTTTTTTTTTTGGGGGGGGGAATATCTATACTAGATACTTAACGAAATGAGACTCAAGGTATCACTTGAGTTTATGACTATAGTCAATTCTTTTTAGTGAGGCAGATTTGCACCGACTCGCATGGGTGCCCTTTTAGCTTGGAAAAGTTTCCTTATCGCTGATTGGTTGAAAAAGATGACTCTGCGAGTCCGTGCAAATATGCCTCACTAAAAAGAATTGACTATAGTGCTGTTCACAACAGGGATTTAAAGTAAACGATTATGAGCTAAAGTATTATAAAAAGAAATGTATTTGAGGTCTAAAATGGATGTTCAAACATACACAATACATTTACAAAAATATAGCCTTCTCAAATACACCACGATGAACAACGAAATTTTTCAACGATCAAATATAATAAAAGTTCGGGGCTAAACAAACATATTGGAAATATGAATATAGAGAAGATATGATTGTTACGAACTTGGTTCTCACTGTCAGTAGTTTGATGAAAATTTAATGATTTTCGAAAAAAAAAAAAAAAAAAAAAAAAAAAAAAAAAAAAAAACTGTATATACGCTCTGAAATGAGTGCCGAAACTGTAATGAATTTCCACGGGTATTTAATTCGCAAAATAATTATAGCGTGTAAAATGGCAATGATTAAAATTCATGTGGGATATGAAAGCTATTCGGTAAAGAAAATATAAACAATCAAAATCTAAATATTGATTGGAGCAACAAACGCTTGTGAAGATGAAAAGCCCAAAAATAGAGATTTACATAAACAAAAGGAAAGTTGGGACTATAATACCAACAACTATGATCATGAAAATCACGATAAAATGATATAAATAGATTCAGAAACGTGGTATATAAACTATCCGGTCATGCTGAGCGGCATAGCCTGACGCATAACTACTCGGTCTCTTCCCGTCCCTCGGGAAGGGGGGAGATGAAGTAGTCATACCCTGGTGAGAGGGGGGTACCACGAGAGGTACAATCGGAAACCATAACTGCCTAGTTGTAGTTAGGAAACAAGAGGGTTAGAAGGGTTGAATCTGTGTGAACACGTGTAATTGCATATCTATCTAAATATTTAGCAGTAATTTTTGACTGGTAGTGTACACTAGTATGTATATACATATGTATATATATATATATATATATATATATATATATATATATATAATATATTTATATATATATATATATATATATATATATATATATATATATATATATTTATATTATATATATATATATATATATATATATATATATATATATATATTCACAGTATATACTGTATATTTCTGTATGTACATATAACACAAACACACACATATATTTATATATATATATATATATATATATATATATATATATATATATATATGCATGTATGCGTATGTATATATAGATATACATGTATATTTACATATATTTATATATGAACACACATATCTCTTTCCCAACCACGCCTGACTTAAAACAATCCTCTAACCTCGATAGAAATTGCTGGTTAAAAGCGTGTCTGCGTTTGACATTCTTTCATTTGGAGACTAGAAGTTGCTAGAATTCGGGAGAAAAAACTATATGAACGTTTATCCATGCCTGAGATGGGGATTCGTAAGAAAGGTCGAATGCAAGCTATGAAGTTGAGGTAACAGAGTAAGATGACAGGTGAAAAAAAAAAAAACGTTCCAGGGGATATACTTGGAATTCAAAGAGAAACTGCTAGTTATCTTGAACGTGATTGTTAAAAGCTCATTCCTGGAGATGCCTGAAAGCACCAAGTATTATATAACCACTTCCAAATAAATTACCAAATTTCTAAATCGAAGGAAAGAGCACAAAAGAATTTCCTTCGCCCTATAGAATATCGTTTCAAGATAAATGATTACTGAAGAACTAGACACAAATAACACATTCTTTTGGTGTAGGTATACTCAAAGACATTTCACAGTTTCCATACCATGTCGCACTTCTCTTTTTCTCTAAGTACAAGATGTAAAAAAAAAAAAAAAAAAAAAAAAAACTAAATTTTCTCGCTCTAAGGCGTGGTCAGAGGCGTGCACGAGAGATGCTATCACTATTGGCCTCCAGCTAGGGCTGTGGGTTCGTGTCAGCTGATATAATTTACTGAGCAATACTGCCATGGCCCGATACGCTTTCTGGTTTCCACATTGCCTAATGAAACTTAGTCTAACTATTTGAAGAAAATATATTAGTAAATTATATCACTTGCTGTCATATTGTTTCATGTCATTGTCCGCACTGGCTGTAAAATAAGAATTATGATAAGCGGTTCTATGTCTTCCAGTTATTTAACCATTACATTTCGAGGAAAACCACAAAATAAGCAAAATATTACAGTCCTTTAATCAAAATGGTTATCACGCTAATAAGAAGTAATCAACCATGAGAACAACTTTCGTGTTAAGGTGAAATAAAAAGTCTCTTAACCGAAATTCATGACAGCACATCACAATTCCAGTTTTCGAAAAGTTTGTAAGCGTGAACATCACAAAATTATTGAATTTTGAAAAGGCAACCATTCCGATTGCACCATTATACAATTATGAAAAATGTGTGGGTAAATACAAGTTATAATTTGCGATAATTAATACAGACGTTAGAATAAAAAAAACCTTCTAACCAAGTTGAAAATTGAAATATGAAGTGACAGTTTTCTATTACCTTTTAATTAACTTTCATAGTTAATATTTATGCAGTTTTTATTCGCTTGAGATATATATATATATATATATATATATATATATATATATATATATATATATATATATATATATATATATATACAAACACACATATATATATACATTATATATATGTATGTGTATATATATATATATATATATATATATATATATATATATATATATATATATATATATATATATATATATATATATCTATAAACTCACATATACAGTATATACACCTACTCATGTATACACATATATATGAGAGAGAGAGAGAGAGAGAGAGAGAGGAGAGAGAGAGAGAGAGAGAGAGAGAGAGAGAGAGAGAGAGAGAGAGAGAGAGAGAGAGAGAGAGAAATTCTACTTCAAGGAATAAAGTCTTGCGCCAGGGAAGAACAAGGCATATGGGACCTCATCAATGACCCTTTTT
>NC_090745.1:96915934-96918434 GCF_036898095.1 Palaemon carinicauda
GAATTTGCATAAGAAATGGTGTTGAATTTTAAAGTTAATTAACCCTGCCGGGGTTGCTGTGGCCTGATTGGTAACGTCTCTGCCTGGTGATCGCCAGTCGGGGGTTCGAGTCCCGCGCAAACTCGTTAGTGCCATTAGTGTCTGCAACCTTACCATCCTTGTGAGCTAAGGTTAGGAGGTTTGGGGGAGCCTATAGGTCTATCTGCTGAGTCATCAGCAGCCACTGCCTGGCCCTCCCTGGCCCTAGATTGGGTGGAGAGGAGGCTCGGGCGCTGATCATATACTATATGGTCAGTCTCTAGAGCATTGTCCTGCTTGCTATGGCAATGTCACTGTCCCTTGCCTCTGCCATTCATGAGCGACCTTTAAACCTTTAGGATGATCATCTTCATTAATGGGGTAAATTAACCTATGATATTTTCCTTGACAGCGAAGCAACAATTTTGAATATCTTTAGTTACAAATGTTCATGTCTGACCTTTTGATGTACAGCTAAAAATCACAAATCTGGTGAAGAATAAAAAGTCAAAATCATTGCAAGTGGAGATCATGTGGTACACATTTCCGCAATAATAACTTGCTGTATGAGCTGTTTATTTATGAGAATTTTCAAAACTGCTTGCCTCTTTATGATATGATATGAGAGAGAGAGAGAGAGAGAGAGAGAGAGAGAGAGAGAGAGAGAGAGGAGAGAGAGAGAGAGAGAGATTCTAATAAAAGTGATATTTTCATATTTCTAGCTACTGCTATGAAACAAGAACTTTCAAACTTCCACAACCTGAAATATTGAAATAAAGAAGAAGAAGAAGAAGAAGAAGAGAGAGAGAGAGAGAGAGAGAGAGAGAGAGAGAGAGAGAGAGAGAGAGAGAGAGAGAGAGAGAGAGAGAGAGAGAGAGAGATTCTCAAATTTCAAGACGACGACCAAATAAATCTTCAGACTTTAAACCGTAAAATGTAAACGTGAAACTCCAACACCTGGCTCTGACTATTTAAAAAAAAATTATATAAAAAAAAAAAAAAAAAAACCTTTAGTTGGTCTTGATATCAACAAACTATACAAAAATCTAAGATTTTGCTCTGAATCTTATCGCAAATGGTTTCAGGCAATTGACATTCCAAACGAATGCACGGAGAAAAAAATATGACGATGTAAATAAGTTTAATCTTACTTTCAGTCTGTTTAGCGAATAATGCACAGCAAACCTGAAAGATCATGAGATTTAGGAATTTTGACGTTCGCTTACAAGTAAACAATTTTGTGATACTCTTCAATTTAACAGCAAATCTTTCTGTCGGATTAAGAGAAACTTGACTTTGTTCATGCTGAATTTTTAAATTGATCTAAACTATAAAAAAATAATCACCCTAATTGATAAAGCTCTTAGTTCATGCAATATTATTATTATTATTATTACTATCCAAGCTACAACCCTAGTTGGAAAAGCAAGATGCTATAAGCCCAGGGGCTCCAATAGGGAAAAATAGCCCAGTGAGGAAAGGAAATGAGGAAATATATAAAGAGAACAAATTATCAATAAATCATTCTAAAAAAAGTAACAATGTCAAAACAGATATGTCATAATATATATAAACTATTAACAACGTCAAAAACAAATATGTCATATATAAACTATAAAAAGACTCAATAAAAGACAAAATAAAAAATCTAACGCATTCTACGAAAAATAACTTTACCATTACTTTTAAGGTATACTTATTACCATATGGATGTCCCTTTAAATACACTACGAATAAAATGTACAGAACAGTAAGTACAAATGAACCAGCCAGTATCAACAAACTTCATGGAAATTGCTAAGACAACCAAAGTCTCATTGAGGACGAATGATAACAGTCAGGTAACCGTAGTAGTAGTAGTAGTAGTAGTAGTAGTAGTAGTAGTAGTAGTAGTAGTAGTAGTAGTAATAGTAGTAGTAGTAGTAAAATTCTTGAAAGAAATCGTTTGATTCGAGAAGTGATGTTGATTTCTTCTAAAGCTATTTTTTTTATACATGTAATTGAAGATATATTACACTCTACGGAGATGGCACTCCAGTTTTAGACGAAACTGTAAATATAATACTTTGGCATTAAAATTACCTAAAATTAGCATTCATTCTTATAGAATAATCTAACTATATAGTGATATAGGAAAAAATCCCACATACATTAGGTGGAAACCAGTTTCAGAGTGAAGTATGCAAGTTCTTGTTATCTTTTAAAAAAGTTACGGCTAATCAATTTAAGTCTCAGTCACATTTCCAATATTATAGGAGCAATGGAATACTTTAAACAATGCTATTCTTTATAGTCTGTCAGCTTCTGTTTACTAGAAGTCCATTTTGATGCACATTAAATATATAAAGGAATATTGGAAAATATGTCGTTATTCTATGAATTTTTAAGGAAGAATAAAAGCATAAAAAATAAAGGAAAACTTTGTTTACTATCATAAAAAAAGTGACACTAAGGAATAAATTGCATTTTTGCAATCCATAAG